>NW_027446017.1:0-106097 GCF_038048845.1 Mixophyes fleayi
TTGATTCATGATTCAATTCATGATTCATGATTCGATTCATGATTCATGATTCAATTCATGATTCATGATTCATTATTTAATTCATGATTTATGATTTAATTTATGATTCAATTCATGATTCATGATTCATGATTCGATTCATGATTCATGATTCAATTCATGATTTATTATTTATGATTCAATTTATGATTCAATTCATGATTCATAATTCAATTCATGATTCATGATTCAGGATTCGATTCATGATTCATGATTCAATTCATGATTCATGATTCAATTCATGATTCAATTCATGATTCAATTCATGATTCATGATTCATGATTCATGATTCAATTCATGATTCATGATTCAATTCATGATTCATGATTCGATTCATGATTCATGATTCATGATTCATGATTCATGATTTATGATTCAATTCATGATTCATAATTCAATTCATGATTCATGATTCAATTCATGATTCATGATTTATGATTAAATTCATGATTCAATTCATGATTCATTTCATGATTCATGATTCGATTCATGATTCATGATTCAATTCATGATTTATGATTTATGATTCAATTTATGATTCAATTTATGATTCATGATTCAATTCATGATTCATGATTCGATTCATGATTCATGATTCAATTCATGATTCATGATTCATTATTTAATTCATGATTTATGATTCAATTTATGATTCAATTCATGATTCATGATTCGATTCATGATTCATGATTCAATTCATGATTTATTATTTATGATTCAATTTATGATTCAATTCATGATTCATGATTCAATTCATGATTCATGATTCAGGATTCGATTCATGATTCATGATTCAATTCATGATTCATGATTCATGATTCAATTCATGATTCAATACATGATTCAATACATGATTCATGATTCATGATTCATGATTCATGATTCATGATTCAATTCATGATTCATGATTCAATTCATGATTCTTGATTCGATTTATGATTCATGATTCATGATTCATGATTCATGATTTATGATTCAATTCATGATTCATGATTCGATTCATGATTCATAATTCAATTCATGATTCATGATTTATGATTAAATTCATGATTCAATTCATGATTCATTTCATGATTCATGATTTGATTCATGATTCATGATTCATGATTCAATTTGAGATTCATGATTCATTATTCATGATTCATGATTCAATTGATGATTCATGATTTATGATTCAATTCATGATTCATGAATCGATTCATGATTCATGATTCGATTCATGATTCATGATTCATGATTCATTATTCATGATTCATGATTCAATTCATGATTAATGATTCATGATTCGATTCATGATTCATAATTCATGATTCATGATTTATGATTCAATTCTTGATTTATGATTTATGATTCAATTCATGATTCAATTCATGATTCATGATTCAATTCATGATTCATGATTCATTATTTAATTCATGATTCATGATTCGATTCACGATTCATGATTCAATTCATGATTCTAGATTCATGATTCATGATTCATTATGCATGATTCATGATTCAATTGATGATTCATGATTTATGATTCAATTCATGATTGAATTGATGATTCATGATTCATGATTCAATTCATGATTCATGATTCATGATTCGATTCATGATTCATGATTCAATTGATGATTCATGATTTATGATTCAATTGATGATTCAATTCATGATTCATGATTCAATTCATGATTCATGATTCATGATTCAATTCATGATTCAATTGATGATTAATGATTCAATTCATGATTCATGATTCATGATTCGATTCATGATTCATGATTCAATTCATGATTCATGATTTAATTCATGATTAATGATTTGTTTCATGATTCATGATTCAATTCATGATTCATTTCATGATTCATGATTCAATTCATGATTCATTTCATGATTCATGATTCAATTCATGATTCACGATTCATGATTCAATTCATGATTCATTTCATGATTCTTGATTCAATTCATGATTCATGATTCAATTCATAATTCATTTCATGATTCATGATTCAATTCATGATTCATTTCATGATTCATGATTCATTTCATGATTCATGATTTAATTCATGATTAATGATTCATGATGCAATTCATGATTCATGATGCAATTCATGATTCATGATTTAATTCATGATTCATGATTCAATTCATGTTTCATGATTTGATTCATGATTCATGATTCAATTCATGATTCATGATTCATGATTCAATTCATGATTCATGATTTAATTCATGATTCATGATTCATGATTCATGATTCGATTCATGATTCATGATTCATGATTCAATTCATGATTCATGATTCGATTCATGATTCATGATTCAATTCATGATTCATGATTTAATTCATGATTCATGATTCATGATTCATGATTCGATTCATGATTCATGATTCAATTCATGCTTCATGATTCATAATTCATGATTCGATTCATGATTCATGATTCGATTCATGATTCATGATTTAATTCATGATTCATGATTCATGATTCAATTCATGATTCATGATGCAATTCATGATTCATGATGCAATTCATGATTCATGATTCAATTCATGATTCATGATTCAATTCATGTTTCATGATTTGATTCATGATTCAGGATTCAATTCATGATTCATGATTCATGATTCAATTCATGATTCATGATTTAATTCATGATTCATGATTCGATTCATGATTCATGATTCAATTCATGCTTCATGATTCATAATTCATGATTCGATTCATGATTCATGATTCGATTCATGATTCATGATTCATGATTTAATTCATGATTCATGATTTATGATTCAATTCATGATTCATGATTCGATTCATGATTTATGATTCAATTCATGATTTATGATTTATGATTCAATTTATGATTCAATTCATGATTCATGATTCATGATTCGATTCATGATTCATGATTCAATTCATGATTCATGATTTATTATTTAATTCATGATTCGAATCATGATTCATGATTCAATTCATGATTCATGATTCATGATTCAATTCATGATTCATGATTCATGATTCGATTCATGATTCATAATTCATGATTCATGATTTATGATTCAATTCATGATTTATGATTTATGATTCAATTTATGATTCATGATTCATGATTCGATTCATGATTCATAATTCATGATTCATGATTTATGATTCAATTCATGATTTATGATTTATGATTCAATTTATGATTCATGATTCATGATTTGATTCATGATTCATAATTCATGATTCATGATTTATGATTCAATTCATGATTTATGATTCAATTTATGATTCAATTCATGATTCATGATTCAATTCATGATTCATGATTCATTAATTCGATTCATAATTCATGATTCAATTCATGATTCATGATTCATTATTTAATTCATGATTCATGATTCGATTCATGATTCATGATTCAATTCATGATTCATGATTCATGATTCAATTCATGATTCATGATTCATTATTCATGATTCAATTCATGAATCATGAGTCAATTCATGATTCATGATTCGATTCATGATTCATGATTCAATTGATGATTCATGATTTATGATTCAATTCATGATTCAATTGATGATTCATGATTCATGATTCAATTCATGATTCATGATTCGATTCATGATTCATAATTCAATTGATGATTCATGATTTATGATTCAATTGATGATTCAATTCATGATTCATGATTCAATTCATGATTCATGATTCATGATTCAATTCATGATTCAATTGATGATTAATGATTCAATTCATGATTCATGATTCATGATTCGATTCATGATTCATGATTCAATTCATGATTCATGATTTAATTCATGATTCATGATTTGATTCATGATTCATGATTCAATTCATGATTCATTTCATGATTCATGATTCAATTCATGATTCATTTCATGAATTATGATTCATTTCATGATTCATGATTTAATTCATGATTCATGATTCATGATTCATGATTCAATTCATGATTCATGATTCATGATTCAATTCATGATTCATGATTCGATTCATAATTCATGATTCGATTCATAATTCATGATTCATGATTCGATTCATGATTTATGATTCATGATTCAATTCATGATTCATGATTTATGATTCAATTCATGATTCAATTCATTATTCATGATTCAATTCATGATTCGAGATTCATGATTCGATTCATGATTCATGATTCATGATTCGATTCATGATTCATGATTCGATTCATGATTCATGATTCATAATTTATGATTTGATTCATGATTCATGATTCATGATTCAATTCATGATTCATGATTCAATTCATGATTCATGATTCAATTCATGATTCATGATTCGATTCATGATTCATGATTCATGATTCGATTCATGATTCATGATTCATGATTCAATTCATGATTCATGATTCAATTCATGATTCATGATTCAATTCATGATTTATGATTTATGATTCAATTCATGATTAATGATTCAATTCATGATTCATGATTCTATTCATGATTCATGATTCAATTCATGATTCATGATTCATGATTCAATTCATGATTGATTTCATGATTCATGATTCAATTCATGATTCATGATTCAATTTATGATTCATGATTCATGATTCATGATTCATGATTCAATTCATGATTTATGATTCAATTCATGATTCATGATTCGATTCATGATTCATGATTCATGATTCGATTCATGATTCATGGTTCATGATTCAATTCATGATTCATGATTCGATTCATGATTCATGATTCAATTCATGATTTTTGATTTATGATTCAATTTATGATTCAATTTATGATTCATGATTCAATTCATGATTCATGATTCGATTCATGATTCATGATTCAATTCATGATTCATGATTCATTATTTAATTCATGATTTATGATTTAATTTATGATTCAATTCATGATTCATGATTCATGATTCGATTCATGATTCATGATTCAATTCATGATTTATTATTTATGATTCAATTTATGATTCAATTCATGATTCATAATTCAATTCATGATTCATGATTCAGGATTCGATTCATGATTCATGATTCAATTCATGATTCATGATTCATGATTCAATTCATGATTCAATTCATGATTCAATTCATGATTCATGATTCATGATTCATGATTCAATTCATGATTCATGATTCAATTCATGATTCATGATTCGATTCATGATTCATGATTCATGATTCATGATTCATGATTTATGATTCAATTCATGATTCATAATTCAATTCATGATTCATGATTCAATTCATGATTCATGATTTATGATTAAATTCATGATTCAATTCATGATTCATTTCATGATTCATGATTTGATTCATGATTCATGATTCATGAATCGATTCATGATTCATGATTCGATTCATGATTCATGATTCATGATTCATTATTCATGATTCATGATTCAATTCATGATTCATGATTCATTATTCATGATTCATGATTCAATTGATGATTCATGATTTATGATTCAATTCATGATTCATGAATCGATTCATGATTCATAATTCATGATTCATGATTCAATTCATCATTCATGATTCATGATTCGATTCATGATTCATAATTCATGATTTATGATTTATGATTCAATTCATGATTTAAGATTTATGATTCAATTTATGATTCAATTCATGATTCATGATTCAATTCATGATTCATGATTCATGATTCGATTCATGATTCATGATTCAATTCATGATTCATGATTCATTATTTAATTCATGATTCATGATTCGATTCACGATTCATGATTCAATTCATGATTCATGATTCATGATTCAATTCATGATTCATGATTCATTATGCATGATTCATGATTCATGATTCGATTCATGATTCATGATTCAATTCATGATTCATGATTCATTATTTAATTCATGATTCATGATTCGATTCACGATTCATGATTCAATTCATGATTCATGATTCATGATTCAATACATGATTCATGATTCATTATGCATGATTCATGATTCAATTGATGATTCATGATTTATGATTCAATTCATGATTGAATTGATGATTCATGATTCATGATTCAATTCATGATTCATGATTCATGATTCGATTCATGATTCATGATTCAATTGATGATTCATGATTTATGATTCAATTGATGATTCAATTCATGATTCATGATTCAATTCATGATTCATGATTCATGATTCAATTCATGATTCAATTCATGATTGAATTGATGATTAATGATTCATTTCATGATTCATGATTCAATTCATGATTCATGATTCAATTCATGATTCATTTCATGATTCATGATTCAATTCATGATTCATGATTTAATTCATGATTAATGATTTGATTCATGATTCATGATTCAATTCATGATTCATTTCATGATTCATGATTCAATTCATGATTCATTTCATGATTCATGATTCAATTCATGATTCACGATTCATGATTCAATTCATGATTCATTTCATGATTCATGATTTAATTCATGATTCATGATTCATGATTCAATTCATGATTCATTTCATGATTCATGATTCATTTCATGATTCATGATTTAATTCATGATTAATGATTCATGATGCAATTCATGATTCATGATGCAATTCATGATTCATGATTCAATTCATGATTCATGATTCAATTCATGTTTCATGATTTGATTCATGATTCATGATTCAATTCATGATTCATGATTCATGATTCAATTCATGATTCATGATTTAATTCATGATTCATGATTCATGATTCATGATTCGATTCATGATTCATGATTCAATTCATGCTTCATGATTCATAATTCATGATTCGATTCATGATTCATGATTCGATTCATGATTCATGATTTAATTCATGATTCATGATTCATGATTCAATTCATGATTCATGATTCGATTCATGATTCATGATTCAATTCATGATTCATGATTTAATTCATGATTCATGATTCATGATTCATGATTCGATTCATGATTCATGATTTAATTCATGATTCATGATTCATGATTCAATTCATGATTCATGATTCGATTCATGATTCATGATTCAATTCATGATTTATGATTTATGATTCAATTTATGATTCAATTCATGATTCATGATTCATGATTCGATTCATGATTCATGATTCGATTCATGATTCATAATTCATGATTCATGATTCAATTCATGATTTATGATTTATGATTCAATTTATGATTCATGATTCATGATTCGATTCATGATTCATAATTCATGATTCATGAATTATGATTCAATTCATGATTTATGATTTATGATTCAATTTATGATTCATGATTCAATTCATGATTCATGATTCATGATTCGATTCATGATTCATGATTCAATTCATGATTCATGATTCATTATTTAATTCATGATTCATGATTCGATTCATGATTCATGATTCAATTCATGATTCATGATTCGATTCATGATTCATGATTCAATTCATGATTCATGATTCGATTCATGATTGATGATTCATGATTCATGATTCATGATTCATGATTTATGATTCAATTCATGATTCATGATTCGATTCATGATTCATGATTGAATTCATGATTCATGATTTATGATTAAATTCATGATTCAATTCATGATTCATTTCATGATTCATGATTTGATTCATGATTCATGATTCATTATTCATGATTCATAATTCAATTTATGATTCATGATTTATGATTCAATTCATGATTTATGATTTATGATTCAATTTATGATTCAATTCATGATTCATGATTCAATTCATGATTCATGATTCATGATTCGATTCATGATTCATGATTCAATTCATGATTCATGATTCATTATTTAATTCATGATTCATGATTCGATTCATGATTCATGATTCAATTCATGATTCATGATTCATGATTCAATTCATGAATTATGATTCGATTCATGATTCATGATTCAATTCATGATTCATTTTATGATTCATGATTCGATTCATGATTCATGATTTATGAATCGATTTATGATTCATGAATCGATTCATGATTCATGATTCGATTCATGATTCATGATTCATGATTCATGATTCATGATTCGATTCATGATTCATGATTCATGATTCGATTCATGATTCATGATTCATGATTCAATTAATGATTCATGATTCGATTCATGATTCATAATTCATGATTCATGATTCATGATTCAATTCATGATTTATGATTTATGATTCAATTTATGATTCAATTCATGATTCAATTCATGATTCATGATTCATGATTCGATTCATGATTTATGATTCATGATTCAATTCATGATTCATGATTCGATTCATGATTCAAGATTCATGATTCATGATTCAATTCATGATTCATGATTCATGATTCAATTCATGATTCATGATTCGATTCATAATTCATGATTCATGATTCGATTCATGATTTATGATTCATGATTCAATTCATGATTCATGATTCGATTCATAATTCATGATTCATGATTCGATTCATGATTTATGATTCATGATTCAATTCATGATTCATGATTTATGATTCAATTCATGATTCAATTCATTATTCATGATTGAATTCATGATTCGAGATTCATGATTCAATTCATGATTCATGATTCGATTCATGATTCATGATTCATAATTTATGATTCGATTCATGATTCATGATTCATGATTCATGATTCAATTCATGATTCATGATTCAATTCATAATTCATGATTCGATTCATGATTCATGATTCAATTCATGATTTATGATTCAATTTATGATTCAATTCATGATTCATGATTCAATTCATGATTCATGATTCGATTCATGATTCATGATTCAATTCATGATTCATTATTCATTATTTAATTCATGATTTATGATTTAATTTATGATTCAATTCATGATTTATGATTTATGATTCAATTTATGATTCAATTCATGATTCTAAATTCAATTCATGATTCATGATTCATTATTTAATTCATAATTCATGATTCGATTCATGATTCATGATTCAATTCATGATTCATGATTCAATTCATGATTATTGATTCATGATTCATGATTCAATTCATGATTCATGATTCATTATTTAATTCATGATTTATGATTCGATTCATGATTCATGATTCAATTCATGATTCATGATTCATTATTTAATTCATAATTCATGATTCGATTCATGATTCAATTCATGATTCATGATTCATTATTTAATTCATGATTTATGATTCGATTCATGATTCATGATTCAATTCATGATTCATGATTCATTATTTAATTCATAATTCATGATTCGATTCATGATTCATGATTCAATTCATGATTCATGATTCAATTCATGATTATTGATTCATGATTCATGATTCAATTCATGATTCATGATTCATTATTTAATTCATGATTTATGATTTATGATTCAATTTATGATTCAATTCATGATTCATGATTCATGATTCGATTCATGATTCATGATTCAATTCATGATTTATTATTTATGATTCAATTTATGATTCAATTCATGATTCATGATTCAATTCATGATTCATGATTCAGGATTCGATTCATGATTCATGATTCAATTCATGATTCATGATTCATGATTCATGATTCATGATTCATGATTCATGATTCAATTCATGATTCATGATTCAATTCATGATTCATGATTCGATTCATGATTCATGATTCATGATTCATGATTCAATTCATGATTCATGATTTATGATTCAATTCATGATTCAAATCATGATTCATTTCACGATTCATGATTCGATTCATAATTCATGATTCCTGATTCGATTCATGATTTATGATTCATGTTTCAATTCATGATTCATCATTCGATTTATGATTCATGATTCAATTCATGATTCATGATTTATAATTCGATTCATGATTCGATTCATGATTCATGATTCGATTCATGATTCATGATTCAATTCATGATTCATGATTCATAATTCGATTCATGATTCGATTCATGATTCATGATTTATGATTCAATTCATGATTCATGATTCGATTCATGATTCATGATTTATGATTCAATTCATGATTCATGATTCGATTCATGATTCATGATTCAATTCATGATTTATGATTTATTATTTAATTTATGATTCAATTCATGATTCATGATTCAATTCATGATTCATGATTCGATTCATGATTCATGATTCAATTCATGATTCATTATTTAATTCATGATTTATGATTTATGATTCAATTTATGATTCAATTCATGATTTATTATTTATGATTCAATTCATGATTTATTATTTATGATTCAATTCATGATTCATGATTCATGATTAAATTCATGAATTATGATTCGATTCATGATTCATGATTCAATTCATGCTTCATGATTTATGATTCAATTCATGATTCATGATTCAATTCATGATTCATGATTCATGATTAAATTCATGAATTATGATTCGATTCATGATTCATGATTCAATTCATGATTCATGATTTATGATTCAATTCATGATTCATTTTATGATTCATGATTCGATTCATGATTCATGATTCATGAATCGATTTATGATTCATGAATCGATTCATGATTCATGATTCGATTCATGATTCATGATTCATGAATTATGATTCGATTCATGATTCATGATTCATGATTCGATTCATGATTCATGATTCATGATTCAATTCATGATTCATGATTCTTGATTCGATTCATGATTCATGATTCATGATTCAATTCATGATTCATGATTCGATTCATGATTCATAATTCATGATTCATGATTCATGATTCAATTCATGATTTATGATTTATGATTCAATTTATGATTCAATTCATGACTCATGATTCATGATTCGATTCATGATTTATGATTCATGATTCATGATTCAATTCATGATTCATGATTCATGATTCAATTCATGATTCATGATTCGATTCATAATTCATGAATCATGATTCAATTCATGATTCATGATTCGATTCATAATTCATGATTCATGATTCGATTCATGATTTATGATTCATGATTCAATTAATGATTCATGATTTATGATTCAATTCATGATTCAATTCATTATTCATGATTGAATTCATGATTCAAGATTCATGATTCGATTCATGATTCATGATTCGATTCATGATTCATGATTCATGATTCAATTCATGATTCATGATTCGATTCATGATTCATAATTCATGATTCATGATTCATGATTCAATTCATGATTTATGATTTATGATTCAATTTATGATTCATGATTTATGATTCAATTCATGATTCAATTCATTATTCATGATTGAATTCATGATTCGAGATTCATGATTCGATTCATGATTCAATTCATGACTCATGATTCATGATTCGATTCATGATTTATGATTCATGATTCATGATTCAATTCATGATTCATGATTCATGATTCAATTCATGATTCATGATTCGATTCATAATTCATGATTCATGATTCAATTCATGATTCATGATTCATGATTCAATTCATGATTCATGATTCGATTCATAATTCATGATTCATGATTTGATTCATGATTTATGATTCATGATTCAATTCATGATTCATGATTTATGATTCAATTCATGATTCAATTCATTATTCATAATTGAATTCATGATTCGAGATTCATGATTCGATTCATGATTCATGATTCATAATTTATGATTCGATTCATGATTCATGATTCATGATTCAATTCATGATTCATGATTCATGATTCAATTCATGATTCATGATTCAATTCATGATTCATGATTCGATTCATGATTCATGATTCATGATTCATGATTCATGATTTATGATTCAATTCATGATTCATGATTCGATTCATGATTCAATTCATGATTCATGATTTATGATTAAATTCATGATTCAATTCATGATTCATTTCATGATTCATGATTTGATTCATGATTCATGATTCATGAATCGATTCATGATTCATGATTTGATTCATGATTCTTAATTCATGATTTATGATTCAATTCATGATTCATGATTCAATTCATGATTCATGATTCATGATTCGATTCATGATTCTTAATTCATGATTCATGATTTATGATTCAATTCATGATTTATGATTTATGATTCAATTTATGATTCAATTCATGATTCATGATTCAATTCATGATTCATGATTCAATTCATGATTCATGATTCATGATTCGATTCATGATTCATGATTCAATTCATGATTCATGATTCATTATTTAATTCATGATTCATGATTCAATTCATGATTCATGATTCATGATTCATGATTCGATTCATGATTCATGATTCATGATTCATGATTCATAATTCATGATTCACGATTCATGATTCATGATTCGATTCATGATTCATGATTCATGATTCATGATTCATAATTCAATTGATGATTCATGATTTATGATTCAATTCATGATTCAATTCATGATTCATGATTCAATTCATGATTCAATTGATGATTCATGATTCAATTCATGATTCATGATTCATGATTCGATTCATGATTCATGATTCAATTCATGATTAATGATTTGATTCATGATTCATGATTTGATTCATGATTCATGATTTGATTCATGATTCATGATTCAATTCATGATTCATTTCATGATTCATGATTCATTTCATGATTCATGATTCAATTCATGATTCATTTCATGATTAATGATTCAATTCATGATTCACGATTCATGATTCACGATTCATGATTCATTTCATGATTCATGATTCGATTCATGATTCATGATTCAATTGATGATTCATGATTTATGATTCAATTGATGATTCAATTCATGATTCATGATTCAATTCATGATTCATGATTCAATTCATGATTCAATTCATGATTCAATTGATGATTAATGATTCATTTCATGATTCATGATTCAATTCATGATTCATTTCATGATTCATGATTCAATTCATGATTCATGATTTAATTCATGATTAATGATTTGATTCATGATTCATGATTCAATTCATGATTCATTTCATGATTCATGATTCAATTCATGATTCATTTCATGATTCATGATTCAATTCATGATTCACGATTCATGATTCAATTCATGATTCATTTCATGATTCTTGATTCAATTCATGATTCATGATTCAATTCATAATTCATTTCATGATTCATGATTTAATTCATGATTCATGATTCATGATTCAATTCATGATTCATTTCATGATTCATGATTCATTTCATGATTCATGATTTAATTCATGATTAATGATTCATGATGCAATTCATGATTCATGATGCAATTCATGATTCATGATTCAATTCATGATTCATAATTCAATTCATGTTTCATGATTTGATTCATGATTCATGATTCAATTCATGATTCATGATTCAATTCATGATTCATGATTTAATTCATGATTCATGATTCATGATTCATGATTCGATTCATGATTCATGATTCAATTCATGCTTCATGATTCATAATTCATGATTCGATTCATGATTCATGATTCGATTCATGATTCATGATTTAATTCATGATTCATGATTCAATTCATGATTCATGATTCGATTCATGATTCATGATTCGATTAATGATTCATGATTCAATTCATGATTCATGATTTAATTCATGATTCATGATTCATGATTCGATTCATGATTCATGATTCAATTCAAGCTTCATGATTCATAATTCATGATTCGATTCATGATTTATGATTCGATTCATGATTCATGATTTAATTCATGATTCATGATTCATGATTCAATTAATGATTCATGATTCGATTCATGATTCATGATTCAATTCATGATTTATGATTTATGATTCAATTTATGATTCAATTCATGATTCATGATTCATGATTCGATTCATGATTCATGATTCAATTCATGATTCATGATTTATTATTTAATTCATGATTCGAATCATGATTCATGATTCAATTCATGATTCATGATTCATGATTCAATTCATGATTCATGATTCATGATTCGATTCATGATTCATAATTCATGATTCATGATTTATGATTCAATTCATGATTTATGATTTATGATTCAATTTATGATTCATGATTCATGATTCGATTCATGATTCATAATTCATGATTCATGAATTATGATTCAATTCATGATTTATGATTTATGATTCAATTTATGATTCAATTCATGATTCATGATTCAATTCATGATTCATGATTCATGATTCGATTCATGATTCATGATTCAATTCATGATTCATGATTCATTATTTAATTCATGATTCATGATTCGATTCATGATTCATGATTCAATTCATGATTCATGATTCGATTCATGATTCAATTCATGATTCATGATTCATTATTTAATTCATGATTCATGATTCGATTCATGATTCATGATTCAATTCATGATTCATGATTCGATTCATGATTCATGATTGATGATTCATGATTCATGATTTATGATTCAATTCATGATTCATGATTCGATTCATGATTCATGATTGAATTCATGATTCATGATTTATGATTAAATTCATGATTCAATTCATGATTCATTTCATGATTCATGATTTGATTCATGATTCATTATTCATGATTCATGACTCAATTTATGATTCATGATTCGATTCATGATTCATAATTCATGATTCATGATTTATGATTCAATTCATGATTTATGATTTATGATTCAATTTATGATTCAATTCATGATTCATGATTCAATTCATGATTCATGATTCATGATTCGATTCATGATTCATGATTCAATTCATGATTCATGATTCATTATTTAATTCATGATTCATGATTCGATTCATGATTCATGATTCAATTCATGATTCATGATTCATGATTCAATTCATGATTCATGATTCATTATTCATGATTCAATTCATGAATCATGAGTCAATTCATGATTCATGATTCGATTCATGATTCATGATTCAATTGATGATTCATGATTTATGATTCAATTCATGATTGAATTGATGATTCATGATTCATGATTCAATTCATGATTCATGATTCATGATTCATGATTCATGATTCATGATTCAATTGATGATTCATGATTTATGATTCAATTGATGATTCAATTCATGATTCATGATTCAATTCATGATTCATGATTCATTATTCAATTCATGATTCAATTGATGATTAATGATTCAATTCATGATTCATGATTCGATTCATGATTCATAATTCAATTCATGATTCATGATTTAATTCATGATTCATGATTTGATTCATGATTCATGATTCAATTCATGATTCTTTCATGATTCATGATTCAATTAATGATTCATTTCATGATTCATGATTCAATTCATGATTCATGATTCAATTCATGATTCATTTCATGATTCTTAATTTAATTCATGATTCATGATTCAATTCATAATTCATTTCATGATTCATGATTTAATTCATGATTCATGATTCATGATTCAATTCATGATTCATTTCATGATTCATGATTCATTTCATGATTCATGATTTAATTCATGATTAATGATTCATGATGCAATTCATGATTCATGATGCAATTCATGATTCATGATTCAATTCATGATTCATGATTCAATTCATGTTTCATGATTTGATTCATGATTCATGTTTCAATTTATGATTCATGATTCATGATTCAATTCATGATTCATGATTTAATTCATGAATTATGATTCATGATTCGATTCATGATTCATGATTCAATTCATGCTTCATGATTCATAATTCATGATTCGATTCATGATTCATGATTCGATTCATGATTCATGATTCATGATTTAATTCATGATTCATGATTTATGATTCAATTCATGATTCATGATTCGATTCATGATTCAATTGATGATTCATGATTCAATTCATGATTCAATTCATTATTCATGATTGAATTCATGATTCGAGATTCATGATTCGATTCATGATTCAATTCATGACTCATGATTCATGATTCGATTCATGATTTATGATTCATGATTCATGATTCAATTCATGATTCATGATTCATGATTCAATTCATGATTCATGATTCGATTCATAATTCATGATTCATGATTCAATTCATGATTCATGATTCATGATTCAATTCATGATTCATGATTCGATTCATAATTCATGATTCATGATTCGATTCATGATTTATGATTCATGATTCAATTCATGATTCATGATTTATGATTCAATTCATGATTCAATTCATTATTCATAATTGAATTCATGATTCGAGATTCATGATTCGATTCATGATTCATGATTCGATTCATGATTCATAATTTATGATTCGATTCATGATTCATGATTCATGATTCATGATTCAATTCATGATTCATGATTCAATTCATGATTCATGATTCGATTCATGATTCTTTCATGATTCATGATTCAATTCATGATTCATTTCATGATTCATGATTCAATTCATGATTCATGATTCAATTCATGATTCATTTCATGATTCTTAATTTAATTCATGATTCATGATTCAATTCATAATTCATTTCATGATTCATGATTTAATTCATGATTCATGATTCATGATTCAATTCATGATTCATTTCATGATTTATGATTCATTTCATGATTCATGATTTAATTCATGATTAATGATTCATGATGCAATTCATGATTCATGATGCAATTCATGATTCATGATTCAATTCATGATTCATGATTCAATTCATGTTTCATGATTTGATTCATGATTCATGTTTCAATTTATGATTCATGATTCATGATTCAATTCATGATTCATGATTTAATTCATGATTCATGATTCATGATTCGATTCATGATTCATGATTCAATTCATGCTTCATGATTCATAATTCATGATTCGATTCATGATTCATGATTCGATTCATGATTCATGATTCATGATTTAATTCATGATTCATGATTTATGATTCAATTCATGATTCATGATTCGATTCATGATTCAATTGATGATTCATGATTCAATTCATGATTCAATTCATTATTCATGATTGAATTCATGATTCGAGATTCATGATTCGATTCATGATTCAATTCATGACTCATGATTCATGATTCGATTCATGATTTATGATTCATGATTCATGATTCAATTCATGATTCATGATTCATGATTCAATTCATGATTCATGATTCGATTCATAATTCATGATTCATGATTCAATTCATGATTCATGATTCATGATTCAATTCATGATTCATGATTCGATTCATAATTCATGATTCATGATTCGATTCATGATTTATGATTCATGATTCAATTCATGATTCATGATTTATGATTCAATTCATGATTCAATTCATTATTCATAATTGAATTCATGATTCGAGATTCATGATTCGATTCATGATTCATGATTCGATTCATGATTCATGATTTATAATTTATGATTCGATTCATGATTCATGATTCATGATTCATGATTCAATTCATGATTCATGATTCGATTCATGATTCATGATTCGATTCATGATTCATGATTCGATTCATGATTCATGATTCATGATTCAATTCATGATTCATGATTCGATTCATGATTCATGATTTATGATTCAATTTATGATTCAATTCATGATTCATGATTCAATTCATGATTCATGATTCGATTCATGATTCATGATTCAATTCATGATTCATTATTCATTATTTAATTCATGATTTATGATTTAATTTATGATTCAATTCATGATTTATGATTCATGATTCGATTCATGATTCATGATTCAATTCATGATTTATTATTTATGATTCAATTTATGATTGAATTCATGATTCATGATTCAATTCATGATTCATGATTCAGGATTCGATTAATGATTCATGATTCAATTCATGATTCATGATTCATGATTCAATTCATGATTCATGATTCAATTCATGATTCATGATTCATGATTCAATTCATGATTCATGATTCAATTCATGATTCATGATTCGATTCATGATTCATGATTCATGATTCATGATTCATGATTTATGATTCAATTCATGATTCATGATAAGATTCATGATTCAATTCATGATTCATGATTTATGATTAAATTCATGATTCAATTCATGATTCATTTCATGATGCATGATTTGATTCATGATTCATGATTCATGAATCGATTCATGATTCATGATTTGATTCATGATTCTTAATTCATGATTTATGATTCAATTCATGATTCATGATTCAATTCATGATTCATGATTCATGATTCGATTCATGATTTTTAATTCATGATTCATGATTTATGATTCAATTCATGATTTATGATTTATGATTCAATTTATGATTCAATTCATGATTCATGATTCAATTCATGATTCATGATTCATGATTCGATTCATGATTCATGATTCAATTCATGATTCATGATTCATTATTTAATTCATGATTCATGATTCAATTCATGATTCATGATTCAATTCATGATTCATGATTCATGATTCAATTCATGATTCATGATTCGATTCATGATTCATGATTCATGATTCATGATTCATGATTCGATTCATGATTCATGATTCATGATTCATAATTCAATTGATGATTCATGATTTATGATTCAATTCATGATTCAATTCATGATTCATGATTCAATTCATGATTCAATTGATGATTCATGATTCAATTCATGATTCATGATTCATGATTCGATTCATGATTCATGATTCAATTCATGATTCATGATTCATTATTTAATTCATGATTCATGATTCGATTCATGATTCATGATTCAATTCATGATTCATGATTCAATTCATGATTCATGATTCAATTCATGATTCATGATTCATTATTTAATTCATGATTCATGATTCGATTCATGATTCATGATTCAATTCATGATTCATGATTCGATTCATGATTCATGATTGAATTCATGATTCATGATTTATGATTAAATTCATGATTCAATTCATGATTCATTTCATGATTTATGATTTGATTCATGATTCATGATTCATTATTCATGATTGATGATTCAATTTATGATTCATGATTCATGATTCGATTCATGATTCATAATTCATGATTCATGATTTATGATTCAATTCATGATTTATGATTTATGATTCAATTTATGATTCAATTCATGATTCATGATTCAATTCATGATTCATGATTCATGATTCGATTCATGATTCATGATTCAATTCATGATTCATGATTCATTATTTAATTCATGATTCATGATTCGATTCATGATTCATGATTCAATTCATGATTCATGATTCAATTCATGATTCATGATTCATTATTCATGATTCAATTCATGAATCATGAGTCAATTGATGATTCATGATTCGATTCATGATTCATGATTCAATTGATGATTCATGATTTATGATTCAATTCATGATTGAATTGATGATTCATGATTCATGATTCAATTCATGATTCATGATTCATGATTCGATTCATGATTCATGATTCAATTGATGATTCATGATTTATGATTCAATTGATGATTCAATTCATGATTCATGATTCAATTCATGATTCATGATTCATTATTCAATTCATGATTCAATTGATGATTAATGATTCAATTCATGATTCATGATTCGATTCATGATTCATAATTCAATTCATGATTCATGATTTAATTCATGATTCAATTCATGATTCAATTGATGATTAATGATTCATTTCATGATTCATGATTCAATTCATGATTCATTTCATGATTCATGATTCAATTCATGATTCATGATTTAATTCATGATTAATGATTTGATTCATGATTCATGATTCAATTCATGATTCATTTCATGATTCATGATTCAATTCATGATTCATTTCATGATTCATGATTCAATTCATGATTCACGATTCATGATTCAATTCATGATTCATTTCATGATTCTTGATTCAATTCATGATTCATGATTCAATTCATAATTCATTTCATGATTCATGATTTAATTCATGATTCATGATTCATGATTCAATTCATGATTCATTTCATGATTCATGATTCATTTCATGATTCATGATTTAATTCATGATTAATGATTCATGATGCAATTCATGATTCATGATGCAATTCATGATTCATGATTCAATTCATGATTCATAATTCAATTCATGTTTCATGATTTGATTCATGATTCATGATTCAATTCATGATTCATGATTCAATTCATGATTCATGATTTAATTCATGATTCATGATTCATGATTCATGATTCGATTCATGATTCATGATTCAATTCATGCTTCATGATTCATAATTCATGATTCGATTCATGATTCATGATTCGATTCATGATTCATGATTTAATTCATGATTCATGATTCAATTCATGATTCATGATTCGATTCATGATTCATGATTCGATTAATGATTCATGATTCAATTCATGATTCATGATTTAATTCATGATTCATGATTCATGATTCGATTCATGATTCATGATTCAATTCAAGCTTCATGATTCATAATTCATGATTCGATTCATGATTTATGATTCGATTCATGATTCATGATTTAATTCATGATTCATGATTCATGATTCAATTCATGATTCATGATTCGATTCATGATTCATGATTCAATTCATGATTTATGATTTATGATTCAATTTATGATTCAATTCATGATTCATGATTCATGATTCGATTCATGATTCATGATTCAATTCATGATTCATGATTTATTATTTAATTCATGATTCGAATCATGATTCATGATTCAATTCATGATTCATGATTCATGATTCAATTCATGATTCATGATTCATGATTCGATTCATGATTCATAATTCATGATTCATGATTTATGATTCAATTCATGATTTATGATTTATGATTCAATTTATGATTCATGATTCATGATTCGATTCATGATTCATAATTCATGATTCATGAATTATGATTCAATTCATGATTTATGATTTATGATTCAATTTATGATTCAATTCATGATTCATGATTCAATTCATGATTCATGATTCATGATTCGATTCATGATTCATGATTCAATTCATGATTCATGATTCATTATTTAATTCATGATTCATGATTCGATTCATGATTCATGATTCAATTCATGATTCATGATTCGATTCATGATTCAATTCATGATTCATGATTCATTATTTAATTCATGATTCATGATTCGATTCATGATTCATGATTCAATTCATGATTCATGATTCGATTCATGATTCATGATTGATGATTCATGATTCATGATTTATGATTCAATTCATGATTCATGATTCGATTCATGATTCATGATTGAATTCATGATTCATGATTTATGATTAAATTCATGATTCAATTCATGATTCATTTCATGATTCATGATTTGATTCATGATTCATTATTCATGATTCATGACTCAATTTATGATTCATGATTCGATTCATGATTCATAATTCATGATTCATGATTTATGATTCAATTCATGATTTATGATTTATGATTCAATTTATGATTCAATTCATGATTCATGATTCAATTCATGATTCATGATTCATGATTCGATTC
Organism: Mixophyes fleayi; assembly: GCF_038048845.1. Taxonomy (NCBI): domain Eukaryota; kingdom Metazoa; phylum Chordata; class Amphibia; order Anura; family Limnodynastidae; genus Mixophyes; species Mixophyes fleayi. Next base: position 21,409 of record NW_027446017.1, read on the forward strand.
ATGATTCATGATTCAATTCATGATTCATGATTCATTATTTAATTCATGATTCATGATTCGATTCATGATTCATGATTCAATTCATGATTCATGATTCATGATTCAATTCATGATTCATGATTCATTATTCATGATTCAATTCATGAATCATGAGTCAATTCATGATTCATGATTCGATTCATGATTCATGATTCAATTGATGATTCATGATTTATGATTCAATTCATGATTGAATTGATGATTCATGATTCATGATTCAATTCATGATTCATGATTCATGATTCATGATTCATGATTCATGATTCAATTGATGATTCATGATTTATGATTCAATTGATGATTCAATTCATGATTCATGATTCAATTCATGATTCATGATTCATTATTCAATTCATGATTCAATTGATGATTAATGATTCAATTCATGATTCATGATTCGATTCATGATTCATAATTCAATTCATGATTCATGATTTAATTCATGATTCATGATTTGATTCATGATTCATGATTCAATTCATGATTCTTTCATGATTCATGATTCAATTAATGATTCATTTCATGATTCATGATTCAATTCATGATTCATGATTCAATTCATGATTCATTTCATGATTCTTAATTTAATTCATGATTCATGATTCAATTCATAATTCATTTCATGATTCATGATTTAATTCATGATTCATGATTCATGATTCAATTCATGATTCATTTCATGATTCATGATTCATTTCATGATTCATGATTTAATTCATGATTAATGATTCATGATGCAATTCATGATTCATGATGCAATTCATGATTCATGATTCAATTCATGATTCATGATTCAATTCATGTTTCATGATTTGATTCATGATTCATGTTTCAATTTATGATTCATGATTCATGATTCAATTCATGATTCATGATTTAATTCATGAATTATGATTCATGATTCGATTCATGATTCATGATTCAATTCATGCTTCATGATTCATAATTCATGATTCGATTCATGATTCATGATTCGATTCATGATTCATGATTCATGATTTAATTCATGATTCATGATTTATGATTCAATTCATGATTCATGATTCGATTCATGATTCAATTGATGATTCATGATTCAATTCATGATTCAATTCATTATTCATGATTGAATTCATGATTCGAGATTCATGATTCGATTCATGATTCAATTCATGACTCATGATTCATGATTCGATTCATGATTTATGATTCATGATTCATGATTCAATTCATGATTCATGATTCATGATTCAATTCATGATTCATGATTCGATTCATAATTCATGATTCATGATTCAATTCATGATTCATGATTCATGATTCAATTCATGATTCATGATTCGATTCATAATTCATGATTCATGATTCGATTCATGATTTATGATTCATGATTCAATTCATGATTCATGATTTATGATTCAATTCATGATTCAATTCATTATTCATAATTGAATTCATGATTCGAGATTCATGATTCGATTCATGATTCATGATTCGATTCATGATTCATAATTTATGATTCGATTCATGATTCATGATTCATGATTCATGATTCAATTCATGATTCATGATTCAATTCATGATTCATGATTCGATTCATGATTCTTTCATGATTCATGATTCAATTCATGATTCATTTCATGATTCATGATTCAATTCATGATTCATGATTCAATTCATGATTCATTTCATGATTCTTAATTTAATTCATGATTCATGATTCAATTCATAATTCATTTCATGATTCATGATTTAATTCATGATTCATGATTCATGATTCAATTCATGATTCATTTCATGATTTATGATTCATTTCATGATTCATGATTTAATTCATGATTAATGATTCATGATGCAATTCATGATTCATGATGCAATTCATGATTCATGATTCAATTCATGATTCATGATTCAATTCATGTTTCATGATTTGATTCATGATTCATGTTTCAATTTATGATTCATGATTCATGATTCAATTCATGATTCATGATTTAATTCATGATTCATGATTCATGATTCGATTCATGATTCATGATTCAATTCATGCTTCATGATTCATAATTCATGATTCGATTCATGATTCATGATTCGATTCATGATTCATGATTCATGATTTAATTCATGATTCATGATTTATGATTCAATTCATGATTCATGATTCGATTCATGATTCAATTGATGATTCATGATTCAATTCATGATTCAATTCATTATTCATGATTGAATTCATGATTCGAGATTCATGATTCGATTCATGATTCAATTCATGACTCATGATTCATGATTCGATTCATGATTTATGATTCATGATTCATGATTCAATTCATGATTCATGATTCATGATTCAATTCATGATTCATGATTCGATTCATAATTCATGATTCATGATTCAATTCATGATTCATGATTCATGATTCAATTCATGATTCATGATTCGATTCATAATTCATGATTCATGATTCGATTCATGATTTATGATTCATGATTCAATTCATGATTCATGATTTATGATTCAATTCATGATTCAATTCATTATTCATAATTGAATTCATGATTCGAGATTCATGATTCGATTCATGATTCATGATTCGATTCATGATTCATGATTTATAATTTATGATTCGATTCATGATTCATGATTCATGATTCATGATTCAATTCATGATTCATGATTCGATTCATGATTCATGATTCGATTCATGATTCATGATTCGATTCATGATTCATGATTCATGATTCAATTCATGATTCATGATTCGATTCATGATTCATGATTTATGATTCAATTTATGATTCAATTCATGATTCATGATTCAATTCATGATTCATGATTCGATTCATGATTCATGATTCAATTCATGATTCATTATTCATTATTTAATTCATGATTTATGATTTAATTTATGATTCAATTCATGATTTATGATTCATGATTCGATTCATGATTCATGATTCAATTCATGATTTATTATTTATGATTCAATTTATGATTGAATTCATGATTCATGATTCAATTCATGATTCATGATTCAGGATTCGATTAATGATTCATGATTCAATTCATGATTCATGATTCATGATTCAATTCATGATTCATGATTCAATTCATGATTCATGATTCATGATTCAATTCATGATTCATGATTCAATTCATGATTCATGATTCGATTCATGATTCATGATTCATGATTCATGATTCATGATTTATGATTCAATTCATGATTCATGATAAGATTCATGATTCAATTCATGATTCATGATTTATGATTAAATTCATGATTCAATTCATGATTCATTTCATGATGCATGATTTGATTCATGATTCATGATTCATGAATCGATTCATGATTCATGATTTGATTCATGATTCTTAATTCATGATTTATGATTCAATTCATGATTCATGATTCAATTCATGATTCATGATTCATGATTCGATTCATGATTTTTAATTCATGATTCATGATTTATGATTCAATTCATGATTTATGATTTATGATTCAATTTATGATTCAATTCATGATTCATGATTCAATTCATGATTCATGATTCATGATTCGATTCATGATTCATGATTCAATTCATGATTCATGATTCATTATTTAATTCATGATTCATGATTCAATTCATGATTCATGATTCAATTCATGATTCATGATTCATGATTCAATTCATGATTCATGATTCGATTCATGATTCATGATTCATGATTCATGATTCATGATTCGATTCATGATTCATGATTCATGATTCATAATTCAATTGATGATTCATGATTTATGATTCAATTCATGATTCAATTCATGATTCATGATTCAATTCATGATTCAATTGATGATTCATGATTCAATTCATGATTCATGATTCATGATTCGATTCATGATTCATGATTCAATTCATGATTCATGATTCATTATTTAATTCATGATTCATGATTCGATTCATGATTCATGATTCAATTCATGATTCATGATTCGATTCATGATTCATGATTCAATTCATGATTCATGATTCATTATTTAATTCATGATTCATGATTCGATTCATGATTCATGATTCAATTCATGATTCATGATTCGATTCATGATTCATGATTGAATTCATGATTCATGATTTATGATTAAATTCATGATTCAATTCATGATTCATTTCATGATTTATGATTTGATTCATGATTCATGATTCATTATTCATGATTGATGATTCAATTTATGATTCATGATTCATGATTCGATTCATGATTCATAATTCATGATTCATGATTTATGATTCAATTCATGATTTATGATTTATGATTCAATTTATGATTCAATTCATGATTCATGATTCAATTCATGATTCATGATTCATGATTCGATTCATGATTCATGATTCAATTCATGATTCATGATTCATTATTTAATTCATGATTCATGATTCGATTCATGATTCATGATTCAATTCATGATTCATGATTCAATTCATGATTCATGATTCATTATTCATGATTCAATTCATGAATCATGAGTCAATTGATGATTCATGATTCGATTCATGATTCATGATTCAATTGATGATTCATGATTTATGATTCAATTCATGATTGAATTGATGATTCATGATTCATGATTCAATTCATGATTCATGATTCATGATTCGATTCATGATTCATGATTCAATTGATGATTCATGATTTATGATTCAATTGATGATTCAATTCATGATTCATGATTCAATTCATGATTCATGATTCATTATTCAATTCATGATTCAATTGATGATTAATGATTCAATTCATGATTCATGATTCGATTCATGATTCATAATTCAATTCATGATTCATGATTTAATTCATGATTCATGATTTGATTCATGATTCATGATTCAATTCATGATTCTTTCATGATTCACGATTCAATTCATGATTCATTTCATGATTCATGATTCAATTCATGATTCATGATTCAATTCATGATTCATTTCATGATTCTTAATTTAATTCATGATTCATGATTCAATTCATAATTCATTTCATAATTCATGATTTAATTCATGATTCATGATTTATGATTCAATTCATGATTCATTTCATGATTCATGATTCATTTCATGATTCATGATTTAATTCATGATTAATGATTCATGATGCAATTCATGATTCATGATGCAATTCATGATTCATGATGCAATTCATGATTCATGATTCAATTCATGATTCATGATTCAATTCATGTTTCATGATTTGATTCATGATTCATGTTTCAATTTATGATTCATGATTCATGATTCAATTCATGATTCATGATTTAATTCATGATTCATAATTCATGATTCGATTCATGATTCATGATTCGATTCATGATTCATGATTCATGATTTAATTCATGATTCATGATTCATGATTCAATTCATGTTTCATGATTTGATTCATGATTCATGTTTCAATTTATGATTCATGATTCATGATTCAATTCATGATTCATGATTTAATTCATGATTCATGATTCATGATTCGATTCATGATTCATGATTCAATTCATGCTTCATGATTCATAATTCATGATTCGATTCATGATTCATGATTCGATTCATGATTCATGATTCATGATTTAATTCATGATTCATGATTTATGATTCAATTCATGATTCATGATTCGATTCATGATTCAATTGATGATTCATGATTCAATTCATGATTCAATTCATTATTCATGATTGAATTCATGATTCGAGATTCATGATTCGATTCATGATTCAATTCATGACTCATGATTCATGATTCGATTCATGATTTATGATTCATGATTCATGATTCAATTCATGATTCATGATTCATGATTCAATTCATGATTCATGATTCGATTCATAATTCATGATTCATGATTCAATTCATGATTCATGATTCATGATTCAATTCATGATTCATGATTCGATTCATAATTCATGATTCATGATTCGATTCATGATTTATGATTCATGATTCAATTCATGATTCATGATTTATGATTCAATTCATGATTCAATTCATTATTCATAATTGAATTCATGATTCGAGATTCATGATTCGATTCATGATTCATGATTCATAATTTATGATTCGATTCATGATTCATGATTCATGATTCATGATTCAATTCATGATTCATGATTCATTTCATGATTCATGATTCAATTCATGATTCATGATTCAATTCATGATTCATTTCATGATTCTTAATTTAATTCATGATTCATGATTCAATTCATAATTCATTTCATGATTCATGATTTAATTCATGATTCATGATTCATGATTCAATTCATGATTCATTTCATGATTTATGATTCATTTCATGATTCATGATTTAATTCATGATTAATGATTCATGATGCAATTCATGATTCATGATGCAATTGATGATTCATGATTCAATTCATGATTCATGATTCAATTCATGTTTCATGATTTGATTCATGATTCATGTTTCAATTTATGATTCATGATTCATGATTCAATTCATGATTCATGATTTAATTCATGATTCATGATTCATGATTCGATTCATGATTCATGATTCAATTCATGCTTCATGATTCATAATTCATGATTCGATTCATGATTCATGATTCGATTCATGATTCATGATTCATGATTTAATTCATGATTCATGATTTATGATTCAATTCATGATTCATGATTCGATTCATGATTCAATTGATGATTCATGATTCAATTCATGATTCAATTCATTATTCATGATTGAATTCATGATTCGAGATTCATGATTCGATTCATGATTCAATTCATGACTCATGATTCATGATTCGATTCATGATTTATGATTCATGATTCATGATTCAATTCATGATTCATGATTCATGATTCAATTCATGATTCATGATTCGATTCATAATTCATGATTCATGATTCAATTCATGATTCATGATTCATGATTCAATTCATGATTCATGATTCGATTCATAATTCATGATTCATGATTCGATTCATGATTTATGATTCATGATTCAATTCATGATTCATGATTTATGATTCAATTCATGATTCAATTCATTATTCATAATTGAATTCATGATTCGAGATTCAAGATTCGATTCATGATTCATGATTCGATTCATGATTCATGATTCATAATTTATGATTCGATTCATGATTCATGATTCATGATTCATGATTCAATTCATGATTCATGATTCGATTCATGATTCATGATTCGATTCATGATTCATGATTCGATTCATGATTCATGATTCATGATTCATGATTCATGATTCAATTCATGATTCATGATTCGATTCATGATTCATGATTCAATTCATGATTTATGATTCAATTTATGATTCAATTCATGATTCATGATTCAATTCATGATTCATGATTCGATTCATGATTCATGATTCAATTCATGATTCATTATTCATTATTTAATTCATGATTTATGATTTAATTTATGATTCAATTCATGATTTATGATTCATGATTCGATTCATGATTCATGATTCAATTCATGATTTATTATTTATGATTCAATTTATGATTGAATTCATGATTCATGATTCAATTCATGATTCATGATTCAGGATTCGATTAATGATTCATGATTCAATTCATGATTCATGATTCATGATTCAATTCATGATTCATGATTCAATTCATGATTCATGATTCATGATTCAATTCATGATTCATGATTCAATTCATGATTCATGATTCGATTCATGATTCATGATTCATGATTCATGATTCATGATTTATGATTCAATTCATGATTCATGATAAGATTCATGATTCAATTCATGATTCATGATTTATGATTAAATTCATGATTCAATTCATGATTCATTTCATGATGCATGATTTGATTCATGATTCATGAATCGATTCATGATTCATGATTTGATTCATGATTCTTAATTCATGATTTATGATTCAATTCATGATTCATGATTCAATTCATGATTCATGATTCATGATTCGATTCATGATTTTTAATTCATGATTCATGATTTATGATTCAATTCATGATTTATGATTTATGATTCAATTTATGATTCAATTCATGATTCATGATTCAATTCATGATTCATGATTCAATTCATGATTCATGATTCATGATTCGATTCATGATTCATGATTTAATTCATGATTCATGATTCATTATTTAATTCATGATTCATGATTCAATTCATGATTCATGATTCAATTCATGATTCATGATTCATGATTCAATTCATGATTCATGATTCGATTCATGATTCATGATTCATGATTCATGATTCATGATTCGATTCATGATTCATGATTCATGATTCATGATTCATAATTCAATTGATGATTCATGATTTATGATTCAATTCATGATTCAATTCATGATTCATGATTCAATTCATGATTCAATTGATGATTCATGATTCAATTCATGATTCATGATTCATGATTCGATTCATGATTCATGATTCAATTCATGATTCATGATTCATTATTTAATTCATGATTCATGATTCGATTCATGATTCATGATTCAATTCATGATTCATGATTCGATTCATGATTCATGATTCAATTCATGATTCATGATTCATTATTTAATTCATGATTCATGATTCGATTCATGATTCATGATTCAATTCATGATTCATGATTCGATTCATGATTGATGATTGATGATTCATGATTCATGATTCATGATTTATGATTCAATTCATGATTCATGATTCGATTCATGATTCATGATTGAATTCATGATTCATGATTTATGATTAAATTCATGATTCAATTCATGATTCATTTCATGATTCATGATTTGATTCATGATTCATGATTCATTATTCATGATTGATGATTCAATTTATGATTCATGATTCATGATTCGATTCATGTTTCATAATTCATGATTCATGATTTATGATTCAATTCATGATTTATGATTTATGATTCAATTTATGATTCAATTCATGATTCATGATTCAATTCATGATTCATGATTCATGATTCGATTCATGATTCATGATTCAATTCATGATTCATGATTCATTATTTAATTCATGATTCATGATTCGATTCATGATTCATGATTCAATTCATGATTCATGATTCATGATTCAATTCATGATTCATGATTCATTATTCATGATTCAATTCATGAATCATGAGTCAATTCATGATTCATGATTCGATTCATGATTCATGATTCAATTGATGATTCATGATTTATGATTCAATTCATGATTGAATTGATGATTCATGATTCAATTCATGATTCATGATTCATTATTCAATTCATGATTCAATTGATGATTAATGATTCAATTCATGATTCATGATTCGATTCATGATTCATAATTCAATTCATGATTCATGATTTAATTCATGATTCATGATTTGATTCATGATTCATGATTCATGATTCGATTCATGATTCATGATTCAATTGATGATTCATGATTTATGATTCAATTGATGATTCAATTCATGATTCATGATTCAATTCATGATTCATGATTCATTATTCAATTCATGATTCAATTGATGATTAATGATTCAATTCATGATTCATGATTCGATTCATGATTCATAATTCAATTCATGATTCATGATTTAATTCATGATTCATGATTTGATTCATGATTCATGATTCAATTCATGATTCTTTCATGATTCATGATTCAATTCATGATTCATTTCATGATTCATGATTCAATTCATGATTCATGATTCAATTCATGATTCATTTCATGATTCTTAATTTAATTCATGATTCATGATTCAATTCATAATTCATTTCATGATTCATGATTTAATTCATGATTCATGATTTATGATTCAATTCATGATTCATTTCATGATTCATGATTCATTTCATGATTCATGATTTAATTCATGATTAATGATTCATGATGCAATTCATGATTCATGATGCAATTCATGATTCATGATGCAATTCATGATTCATGATTCAATTCATGATTCATGATTCAATTCATGTTTCATGATTTGATTCATGATTCATGTTTCAATTTATGATTCATGATTCATGATTCAATTCATGATTCATGATTTAATTCATGATTCATAATTCATGATTCGATTCATGATTCATGATTCGATTCATGATTCATGATTCATGATTTAATTCATGATTCATGATTTATGATTCAATTCATGATTCATGATTCGATTCATGATTTATGATTCAATTCATGATTTATGATTTATGATTCAATTTATGATTCAATTCATGATTCATGATTCATGATTCGATTCATGATTCATGATTCAATTCATGATTCATGATTTATTATTTAATTCATGATTCGATTCATGATTCATGATTCATGATTTAATTCATGATTCATGATTTATGATTCAATTCATGATTCATGATTCGATTCATGATTTATGATTCAATTCATGATTCATGATTTATGATTCAATTCATGATTTATGATTTATGATTCATGATTCATGATTCGATTCATGATTCATAATTCATGATTCGATTCATGATTCATAATTCATGATTCATGATTTATGATTCAATTCATGATTTATGATTTATGATTCAATTTATGATTCATGATTCATGATTCGATTCATGATTCATGATTCGATTCATGATTCATAATTCATGATTCATGATTTATGATTCAATTCATGATTTATGATTTATGATTCAATTTATGATTCAATTCATGATTCATAATTCAATTCATGATTCATGATTCATGATTCGATTCATGATTCATGATTCAATTCATGATTCATGATTCATTATTTAATTCATGATTCATGATTCGATTCATGATTCATGATTCAATTCATGATTCATGATTCATGATTCAATTCATGATTCATGATTCATGATTCATGAGTCAATTCATGATTCATGATTCGATTCATGATTCATGATTCAATTGATGATTAATGATTCATGATTCAATTCATGATTCATGATTCATGATTCAATTCATGAATTATGATTCGATTCATGATTCATGATTCAATTCATGATTCATGATTTATGATTCAATTCATGATTCAATTCATGATTCATTTTATGATTCATGATTCGATTCATGATTCATGATTTATGAATCGATTTATGATTCATGAATCGATTTATGATTCATGAATCGATTCATGATTCATGATTCGATTCATGATTCATGATTCATGATTCATGATTCATGATTCGATTCATGATTCATGATTCATGATTCGATTCATGATTCATGATTCATGATTCAATTAATGATTCATGATTCGATTCATGATTCATAATTCATGATTCATGATTCATGATTCAATTCATGATTTATGATTTATGATTCAATTTATGATTCAATTCATGATTCAATTCATGATTCATGATTCGATTCATGATTTATGATTCATGATTCAATTCATGATTCATGATTCGATTCATGATTCAAGATTCATGATTCATGATTCAATTCATGATTCATGATTCATGATTCAATTCATAATTCATGATTCGATTCATAATTCATGATTCATGATTCGATTCATGATTTATGATTCATGATTCAATTCATGATTCATGATTCGATTCATAATTCATGATTCATGATTCGATTCATGATTTATGATTCATGATTCAATTCATGATTCATGATTTATGATTCAATTCATGATTCAATTCATTATTCATGATTCAATTCATGATTCGAGATTCATGATTCAATTCATGATTCATGATTCAATTCATGATTCATTTCATGATTCTTAATTTAATTCATGATTCATGATTCAATTCATAATTCATTTCATGATTCATGATTTAATTCATGATTCATGATGCAATTCATGATTCATGATGCAATTCATGATTCATGATGCAATTCATGATTCATGATTCAATTCATGATTCATGATTCAATTCATGTTTCATGATTTGATTCATGATTCATGTTTCAATTTATGATTCATGATTCATGATTCAATTCATGATTCATGATTTAATTCATGATTCATGATTCATGATTCGATTCATGATTCATGATTCAATTCATGCTTCATGATTCATAATTCATGATTCGATTCATGATTCATGATTCGATTCATGATTCATGATTCATGATTTAATTCATGATTCATGATTTATGATTCAATTCATGATTCATGATTCGATTCATGATTTATGATTCAATTCATGATTTATGATTTATGATTCAATTTATGATTCAATTCATGATTCATGATTCATGATTCGATTCATGATTCATGATTCAATTCATGATTCATGATTTATTATTTAATTCATGATTCGATTCATGATTCATGATTCATGATTTAATTCATGATTCATGATTTATGATTCAATTCATGATTCATGATTCGATTCATGATTTATGATTCAATTCATGATTCATGATTTATGATTCAATTCATGATTTATGATTTATGATTCAATTTATGATTCATGATTCATGATTCGATTCATGATTCATAATTCATGATTCGATTCATGATTAATAATTCATGATTCATGATTTATGATTCAATTCATGATTTATGATTTATGATTCAATTTATGATTCATGATTCATGATTCGATTCATGATTCATAATTCATGATTCATGATTTATGATTCAATTCATGATTTATGATTTATGATTCAATTTATGATTCAATTCATGATTCATAATTCAATTCATGATTCATGATTCATGATTCGATTCATGATTCATGATTCAATTCATGATTCATGATTCATTATTTAATTCATGATTCATGATTCGATTCATGATTCATGATTCAATTCATGATTCATGATTCATGATTCAATTCATGATTCATGATTCATGATTCATGAGTCAATTCATGATTCATGATTCGATTCATGATTCATGATTCAATTGATGATTCATGATTCATGATTCAATTCATGATTCATGATTCATGATTCAATTCATGAATTATGATTCGATTCATGATTCATGATTCAATTCATGATTCATGATTTATGATTCAATTCATGATTCAATTCATGATTCATTTTATGATTCATGATTCGATTCATGATTCATGATTTATGAATCGATTTATGATTCATGAATCGATTCATGATTCATGATTCGATTCATGATTCATGATTCATGATTCATGATTCATGATTCGATTCATGATTCATGATTCATGATTCGATTCATGATTCATGATTCATGATTCAATTAATGATTCATGATTCGATTCATGATTCATAATTCATGATTCATGATTCATGATTCATGATTCAATTCATGATTTATGATTTATGATTCAATTTATGATTCAATTCATGATTCAATTCATGATTCATGATTCGATTCATGATTTATGATTCATGATTCAATTCATGATTCATGATTCGATTCATGATTCAAGATTCATGATTCATGATTCAATTCATGATTCATGATTCATGATTCAATTCATAATTCATGATTCGATTCATAATTCATGATTCATGATTCGATTCATGATTTATGATTCATGATTCAATTCATGATTCATGATTCGATTCATAATTCATGATTCATGATTCGATTCATGATTTATGATTCATGATTCAATTCATGATTCATGATTTATGATTCAATTCATGATTCAATTCATTATTCATGATTGAATTCATGATTCGAGATTCATGATTCGATTCATGATTCATGATTCGATTCATGATTCATGATTCATAATTTATGATTCGATTCATGATTCATTATTCATGATTCATGATTCAATTCATGATTCATGATTCAATTCATGATTCATGATTCGATTCATGATTCATGATTCGATTCATGATTCATGATTCATGATTCAATTCATAATTCATGATTCGATTCATGATTCATGATTCAATTCATGATTTATGATTCAATTTATGATTCAATTCATGATTCATGATTCAATTCATGATTCATGATTCGATTCATGATTTATGATTCAATTCATGATTTATGATTTATGATTCAATTTATGATTCAATTCATGATTCTAAATTCAATTCATGATTCATGATTCATGATTCGATTCATGATTCATGATTCAATTCATGATTCATGATTCATTATTTAATTCATAATTCATGATTCGATTCATGATTCATGATTCAATTCATGATTCATGATTTATGATTCAATTCATGATTATTGATTCATGATTCATGATTCAATTCATGATTCATGATTCATTATTTAATTCATGATTTATGATTTATGATTCAATTTATGATTCAATTCATGATTCATGATTCATGATTCGATTCATGATTCATGATTCAATTCATGATTTATTATTTATGATTCAATTTATGATTCAATTCATGATTCATGATTCAATTCATGATTCATGATTCAGGATTCGATTCATGATTCATGATTCAATTCATGATTCATGATTCATGATTCATGATTCATGATTCATGATTCAATTCATGATTCATGATTGGATTCATGATTCATGATTCATGATTCATGATTCATGATTCAATTCATTATTCATGATTTATGATTCAATTCATGATTCAAATCATGATTCATTTCATGATTCATGATTCGATTCATAATTCATGATTCATGATTCGATTCATGATTTATGATTCATGTTTCAATTCATGATTCATCATTCGATTTATGATTCATGATTCAATTCATGATTCATGATTTATGATTCAATTCATGATTCAAATCATGATTCATTTCATAATTCATGATTCGATTCATAATTCATGATTCATGATTCGATTCATGATTTATGATTCATGTTTTAATTCATGATTCATCATTCGATTTATGATTCATGATTCAATTCATGATTCATGATTTATAATTCAATTCATGATTCAATTCATGATTCATGATTCAATTCATGATTCGAGATTCATGATTCGATTCATGATTCATGATTCATGATTCGATTCATGATTCATGATTCAATTCATGATTCATGATTCAATTCATGATTCATGATTCGATTCATGATTCATGATTTATGATTCAATTCATGATTCATGATTCGATTCATGATTCATGATTCAATTCATGATTTATGATTTATTATTTAATTTATGATTCAATTCATGATTCATGATTCAATTCATGATTCATGATTCGATTCATGATTCATGTTTCAATTCATGATTCATTATTTAATTCATGATTTATGATTTATGATTCAATTTATGATTCAATTCATGATTTATTATTTATGATTCAATTCATGATTTATTATTTATGATTCAATTTATGATTCAATTCATGATTCATGATTCAATTCATGATTCATGATTCAGGATTCGATTCATGATTCATGATTCAATTCATGATTCATGATTCATGAATCGATTTATGATTCATGAATCGATTCATGATTCATGATTCGATTCATGATTCATGATTCATGATTCATGATTCATGATTCGATTCATGATTCATAATTCATTATTCGATTCATGATTCATGATTCATGATTCAATTCATGATTCATGATTCTTGATTCGATTCATGATTCATGATTCATGATTCAATTCATGATTCATGATTCGATTCATGATTCATAATTCATGATTCATGATTCATGATTCAATTCATGATTTATGATTTATGATTCAATTTATGATTCAATTCATGACTCATGATTCATGATTCGATTCATGATTTATGATTCATGATTCATGATTCAATTCATGATTCATGATTCATGATTCAATTCATGATTCATGATTCGATTCATAATTCATGATTCATGATTCGATTCATGATTTATGATTCATGATTCAATTCATGATTCATGATTCGATTCATAATTCATGATTCATGATTCGATTCATGATTTATGATTCATGATTCAATTCATGATTCATGATTTATGATTCAATTCATGATTCAATTCAATTTTCATGATTGAATTCATGATTCGAGATTCATGATTCGATTCATGATTCATGATTCGATTCATGATTCATGATTCATGATTCAATTCATGATTCATGATTCGATTCATGATTCATAATTCATGATTCATGATTCATGATTCAATTCATGATTTATGATTTATGATTCAATTTATGATTCAATTCATGATTCAATTCATGACTCATGATTCATGATTCGATTCATGATTTATGATTCATGATTCATGATTCAATTCATGATTCATGATTCATGATTCAATTCATGATTCATGATTCGATTCATAATTCATGATTCATGATTCAATTCATGATTCATGATTCGATTCATAATTCATGATTCATGATTCGATTCATGATTTATGATTCATGATTCAATTCATGATTCATGATTTATGATTCAATTCATGATTCAATTCATTATTCATGATTGAATTCATGATTCGAGATTCATGATTCGATTCATGATTCATGATTCGATTCATGATTCATGATTCATAATTTATGATTCGATTCATGATTCATGATTCATGATTCATGATTCAATTCATGATTCATGATTCAATTCATGATTCATGATTCGATTCATGATTCATGATTCGATTCATGATTCATGATTCATGATTCAATTCATGATTCATGATTTGATTCATGATTCATGATTCATGATTCATGATTTATGATTCAATTCATGATTCATGATTCGATTCATGATTCAATTCATGATTCATGATTTATGATTAAATTCATGATTCAATTCATGATTCATTTCATGATTCGTGATTTGATTCATGATTCATGATTCATGATTCGATTCATGATTTATGATTCAATTCATGATTTATGATTTATGATTCAATTTATGATTCAATTCATGATTCATGATTCATGATTCGATTCATGATTCATAATTCATGTCTCATGATTTATGATTCAATTCATGATTTATGATTTATGATTCAATTTATGATTCATGATTCATGATTCGATTCATGATTCATAATTCATGATTCGATTCATGATTCATAATTCATGATTCATGATTTATGATTCAATTCATGATTTATGATTTATGATTCAATTTATGATTCATGATTCGATTCATGATTCGATTCATGATTCATGATTCATGATTCATGATTCATAATTCATGATTCATGATTTATGATTTATGATTTATGATTCAATTTATGATTCATGATTCAATTCATGATTCATGATTCATGATTCGATTCATGATTCATGATTCAATTCATGATTCATGATTCATTATTTAATTCATGATTCATGATTCGATTCATGATTCATGATTCAATTCATGATTCATGATTCATGATTCAATTCATGATTCATGATTCATGATTCATGAGTCAATTCATGATTCGATTCATGATTCATGATTCAATTGATGATTCATGATTCATGATTCAATTCATGATTCATGATTCATGATTCAATTCATGAATTATGATTCGATTCATGATTCATGATTCAATTCATGATTCATGATTTATGATTCAATTCATGATTCAATTCATGATTCATTTTATGATTCATGATTCGATTCATGATTCATGATTTATGAATCGATTTATGATTCATGAATCGATTCATGATTCATGATTCGATTCATGATTCATGATTCATGATTCATGATTCATGATTCGATTCATGATTCATGATTCATGATTCGATTCATGATTCATGATTCATGATTCAATTAATGATTCATGATTCGATTCATGATTCATAATTCATGATTCATGATTCATGATTCAATTCATGATTTATGATTTATGATTCAATTTATGATTCAATTCATGATTCAATTCATGATTCATGATTCGATTCATGATTTATGATTCATGATTTAATTCATGATTCATGATTCGATTCATGATTCAAGATTCATGATTCATGATTCAATTCATGATTCATGATTCATGATTCAATTCATAATTCATGATTCGATTCATAATTCATGATTCATGATTCGATTCATGATTTATGATTCATGATTCAATTCATGATTCAAGATTCGATTCATAATTCATGATTCATGATTCGATTCATGATTTATGATTCATGATTCAATTCATGATTCATGATTTATGATTCAATTCATGATTCAATTCATTATTCATGATTGAATTCATGATTCGAGATTCATGATTCGATTCATGATTCATGATTCGATTCATGATTCATGATTCATAGTTTATGATTCGATTCATGATTCATGATTCATGATTCATGATTCAATTCATGATTCATGATTCAATTCATGATTCATGATTCGATTCATGATTCATGATTCGATTCATGATTCATGATTCATGATTCAATTCATAATTCATGATTCGATTCATGATTCATGATTCAATTCATGATTTATGATTCAATTTATGATTCAATTCATGATTCATGATTCAATTCATGATTCATGATTCGATTCATGATTCATGATTCAATTCATGATTTATGATTCAATTTATGATTCAATTCATGATTCATGATTTAATTTATGATTCAATTCATGATTTATGATTCATGATTCGATTCATGATTCATGATTCAATTCATGATTTATTATTTATGATTCAATTTATGATTGAATTCATGATTCATGATTGAATTCATGATTCATGATTCATGATTCATGATTTATGATTCAATTCATGATTTATGATTTATGATTCAATTTATGATTCAATTCATGATTCTAAATTCAATTCATGATTCATGATTCATGATTCGATTCATGATTCATGATTCAATTCATGATTCATGATTCATTATTTATTTCATAATTCATGATTCGATTCATGATTCATGATTCAATTCATGATTCATGATTTATGATTCAATTCATGATTATTGATTCATGATTCATGATTCAATTCATGATTCATGATTCATTATTTAATTCATGATTTATGATTTATGATTCAATTTATGATTCAATTCATGATTCATGATTCATGATTCGATTCATGATTCATGATTCAATTCATGATTTATTATTTATGATTCAATTTATGATTCAATTCATGATTCATGATTCAATTCATGATTCATGATTCAGGATTCGATTCATGATTCATGATTCAATTCATGATTCATGATTCATGATTCAATTCATGATTCATGATTCGATTCATGATTCATGATTCATGATTCATGATTCATGATTCAATTCATGATTTATGATTTATGATTCAATTCATGATTCAAATCATGATTCATTTCATGATTCATGATTCGATTCATAATTCATGATTCATGATTCGATTCATGATTTATGATTCATGTTTTAATTCATGATTCATCATTCGATTTATGATTCATGATTCAATTCATGATTCATGATTTATGATTCAATTCATGATTCAAATCATGATTCATTTCATAATTCATGATTCGATTCATAATTCATGATTCATGATTCGATTCATGATTTATGATTCATGTTTCAATTCATGATTCATCATTCGATTTAGGATTCATGATTCAATTCATGATTCATGATTTATAATTCAATTCATGATTCAATTCATGATTCATGATTCAATTCATGATTCGAGATTCATGATTCGATTCATGATTCATGATTCATGATTCGATTCATGATTCATGATTCAATTCATGATTCATGATTCAATTCATGATTCATGATTCGATTCATGATTCATGATTTATGATTCAATTCATGATTCATGATTCGATTCATGATTCATGATTCAATTCATGATTTATGATTTATTATTTAATTTATGATTCAATTCATGATTCATGATTCAATTCATGATTCATGATTCGATTCATGATTCATGATTCAATTCATGATTCATTATTTAATTCATGATTTATGATTTATGATTCAATTTATGATTCAATTCATGATTCATGATTCAATTCATGATTCATGATTCAGGATTCGATTCATGATTCATGATTCAATTCATGATTCATGATTCATGATTTAATTCATGATTCATGATTCATGATTCATGATTCAATTCATGATTCATGATTCAATTCATGATTCATGATTCATGATTAAATTCATGAATTATGATTCGATTCATGATTCATGATTCAATTCATGATTCATGATTTATGATTCATTTCATGATTCATTTTATGATTCATGATTCGATTCATGATTCATGAATCGATTTATGATTCATGAATCGATTCATGATTCATGATTCGATTCATGATTCATGATTCATGATTCATGATTCATGATTCGATTCATGATTCATGATTCATGATTCGATTCATGATTCATGATTCATGATTCAATTCATGATTCATGATTCTTGATTCGATTCATGATTCATGATTCATGATTCAATTCATGATTCATGATTCGATTCATGATTCATAATTCATGATTCATGATTCATGATTCAATTCATGATTTATGATTTATGATTCAATTTATGATTCAATTCATGACTCATGATTCATGATTCGATTCATGATTTATGATTCATGATTCATGATTCAATTCATGATTCATGATTCATGATTCAATTCATGATTCATGATTCGATTCATAATTCATGATTCATGATTCGATTCATGATTTATGATTCATGATTCAATTCATGATTCATGATTCGATTCATAATTCATGATTCATGATTCGATTCATGATTTATGATTCATGATTCAATTCATGATTCATGATTTATGATTCAATTCATGATTCAATTCATTATTCATGATTGAATTCATGATTCGAGATTCATGATTCGATTCATGATTCATGATTCGATTCATGATTCATGATTCATGATTCAATTCATGATTCATGATTCGATTCATGATTCATAATTCATGATTCATGATTCAATTCATGATTTATGATTTATGATTCAATTTATGATTCAATTCATGATTCAATTCATGACTCATGATTCATGATTCGATTCATGATTTATGATTCATGATTCATGATTCAATTTATGAATTATGATTCATGATTCAATTCATGATTCATGATTCGATTCATAATTCATGATTCATGATTCAATTCATGATTCATGATTCATGATTCAATTCATGATTCATGATTCGATTCATAATTCATGATTCATGATTCGATTCATGATTTATGATTCATGATTCAATTCATGATTCATGATTTATGATTCAATTCATGATTCAATTCATTATTCATGATTGAATTCATGATTCGAGATTCATGATTCGATTCATGATTCATGATTCGATTCATGATTCATGATTCATAATTTATGATTCGATTCATGATTCATGATTCATGATTCATGATTCAATTCATAAATCATGATTCAATTCATGATTCATGATTCGATTCATGATTCATGATTCGATTCATGATTCATGATTCATGATTCAATTCATGATTCATGATTCGATTCATGATTCATGATTCAATTCATGATTCATTGTTCATTATTTAATTCATGATTTATGATTTAATTTATGATTCAATTCATGATTTATGATTCATGATTCGATTCATGATTCATGATTCAATTCATGATTTATTATTTATGATTCAATTTATGATTGAATTCATGATTCATGATTCAATTCATGATTCATGATTCAGGATTCGATTAATGATTCATGATTCAATTCATGATTCATGATTCATGATTCAATTCATGATTCATGATTCAATTCATGATTCATGATTCATGATTCAATTCATGATTCATGATTCAATTCATGATTCATGATTCGATTCATGATTCATGATTCATGATTCATGATTTATGATTCAATTCATGATTCATGATTCGATTCATGATTCAATTCATGATTCATGATTTATGATTAAATTCATGATTCAATTCATGATTCATTTCATGATTCATGATTTGATTCATGATTCATGATTCATGAATCGATTCATGATTCATGATTTGATTCATGATTCTTAATTCATGATTTATGATTCAATTCATGATTCATGATTCAATTCATGATTCATGATTCATGATTCGATTCATGATTCTTAATTCATGATTCATGATTTATGATTCAATTCATGATTTATGATTTATGATTCAATTTATGATTCAATTCATGATTCATGATTCAATTCATGATTCATGATTCAATTCATGATTCATGATTCATGATTCGATTCATGATTCATGATTCAATTCATGATTTATGATTCATTATTTAATTCATGATTCATGATTCGATTCATGATTCATGATTCAATTCATGATTCATGATTCATGATTCAATTCATGATTCATGATTCATGATTCAATTCATGATTCATGATTCGATTCATGATTCATGATTCATGATTCATGATTCGATTCATGATTCATGATTCATGATTCATGATTCATAATTCAATTGATGATTCATGATTTATGATTCAATTCATGATTCATGATTCAATTCATGATTCAATTGATGATTCATGATTCAATTGATGATTCATGATTCATGATTCGATTCATGATTCATGATTCAATTCATGATTCATGATTTAATTCGTGATTCATGATTTGATTCATGATTCATGATTTGATTCATGATTCATGATTCAATTCATGATTCATTTCATGATTCATGATTCAATTCATGATTCATTTCATGATTAATGATTCAATTCATGATTCACGATTCATGATTCATTTCATGATTCAGGATTTAATTCATGATTCATGATACAATTCATGATTCATGATTCAATTCATGATTCATGATTCAATTCATGTTTCATGATTTGATTCATGATTCATGATTTAATTCATGATTCATGATTCATGATTCAATTCATGATTCATGATTCACGATTCATGATTCGATTCATGATTCATGATTCAATTCATGATTCATGATTTAATTCATGATTCATGATTTGATTCATGATTCATGATTTGATTCATGATTCATGATTCAATTCATGATTCATTTCCTGATTCATGATTCAATTCATGATTCATTTCATGATTAATGATTCAATTCATGATTCACGATTCATGATTCATTTCATGATTCATGATTTAATTCATGATTCATGATGCAATTCATGATTCATGATTCGATTCATGATTCATGATTCAATTCATGATTCATGATTCATGATTCAATTCACGATTCATGATTCGATTCATGATTCATGATTCATGATTCATGATTCGATTCATGATTCATGATTCATGATTCATGAATCATAATTCAATTGATGATTCATGATTTATGATTCAATTCATGATTCATGATTCAATTCATGATTCAATTGATGATTCATGATTCAATTCATGATTCATGATTCATGATTCGATTCATGATTCATGATTCAATTCATGATTCATGATTTAATTCATGATTCATGATTTGATTCATGATTCATGATTTGATTCATGATTCATGATTCAATTCATGATTCATTTCATGATTCATGATTCAATTCATGATTCATTTCATGATTAATGATTCAATTCATGATTCACGATTCATGATTCATTTCATGATTCATGATTTAATTCATGATTCATGATACAATTCATGATTCATGATTCAATTCATGATTCATGATTCAATTCATGTTTCATGATTTGATTCATGATTCATGATTTAATTCATGATTCATGATTCATGATTCAATTCATGATTCATGATTTAATTCATGATTCATGATTCATGATTCATTATTCGATTCATGATTCATGATTCAATTCATGATTCATGATTTAATTCATGATTCATGATTTGATTCATGATTCATGATTTGATTCATGATTCATGATTCAATTCATGATTCATTTCCTGATTCATGATTCAATTCATGATTCATTTCATGATTAATGATTCAATTCATGATTCACGATTCATGATTCATTTCATGATTCATGATTTAATTCATGATTCATGATGCAATTCATGATTCATGATTCAATTCATGATTCATGATTCAATTCATGTTTCATGATTTGATTCATGATTCATGATTTAATTCATGATTCATGATTAATGATTCAATTCATGATTCATGATTTAATTCATGATTCATGATTCATGATTCATGATTCGATTCATGATTCATGATTCAATTTATGCTTAATGATTCATAATTCATGATTCGATTCATGATTCATGATTCGATTCATGATTCATGATTCATGATTTAATTCATGATTCATGATTCATGATTCAATCATGATTCATGATTCGATTCATGATTCATGAGTCAATTCATGATTTATGATTTATGATTCAATTTATGATTCAATTCATGATTTATGATTCATGGATCGATTCATGATTCATGATTCAATTCATGATTCATGATTCAATTCATGATTCATGATTTATTATTTAATTCATGATTCGAATCATGATTCATGATTCAATTCATGATTCATGATTCATGATTCAATTCATGATTCATGATTCATAATACAATTCATGATTCATGATTCGATTCATGATTCATGATTCATGATTCATGATTCAATTCATGATTCATGATTCATGATTCAATTCATGATTCATGATTCATAATACAATTCATGATTCATGATTCGATTCATGATTCATGATTCATGATTCATGATTCATGATTCAATTCATGATTCATGATTCATGATTCAATTCATGATTCATGATTCGATTCATAATTCATGATTAATGATTCGATTCATGATTTTTGATTCGTGATTCAATTCATGATTCATCATTCGATTTATGATTCATGATTCAATTCATGATTCATGATTTATAATTCAATTCATGATTCAATTCATGAATCATGATTCAATTCATGATTCGAGATTCATGATTCGATTCATGATTCATGATTCATGATTCGATTCATGATTCATGATTCGATTCATGATTCATGATTCATAATTTATGATTCGATTCATGATTCATGATTCATGATTCATGATTCGATTCATGATTCATGATTCAATTCATGAATTATGATTGAATTTATGATTCAATTCATGATTCATGATTCAATTCATGATTCATGATTCGATTCATGATTCAATTCATTATTCATGATTCATTATTTAATTCATGATTTATGATTTATGATTCAATTTATGATTCAATTCATGATTCATGATTCATGATTCAATTCATGATTCATGATTCATGATTCATGATTCGATTCATGATTCATGATTCAATTCATGATTTATGATTCAATTTATGATTCAATTCATGATTCATGATTCAATTCATGATTCATGATTCGATTCATGATTCAATTCATTATTCATGATTCATTATTTAATTCATGATTTATGATTTATGATTCAATTTATGATTCAATTCATGATTCATGATTCAATTCATGATTCATGATTCAATTCATGATTCATGATTCAGGATTCGATTCATGATTCATGATTCAATTCATGATTCATGACTCATGATTCAATTCATGATTCATGATTCATGATTCATGATTCAATTCATGATTCATGATTCAATTCATGATTCATGATTCGATTCATGATTCATGATTCATGATTCAATTCATGAATTATGATTTGATTCATGATTCATGATTCAATTCATGATTCATGATTTATGATTCAATTCATGATTCAATTCATGATTCATTTCATGATTCATGATTCGATTCATAATTCATGATTTATAATTCAATTCATGATTCAATTCATGATTCATGATTCAATTCATGATTCGAGATTCATGATTCGATTCATGATTCATGATTCATGATTGGATCATGATTCATGATTCGATTCATGATTCATGATTCATAATTTATGATTCGATTCATGATTCATGATTCATGATTCATGATTCAATTCATGATTCATGATTCAATTCATGATTCATGATTCGATTCATGATTCATGATTTATGATTCAATTCATGATTCATGATTCGATTCATGATTCATGATTCAATTCATGATTTATGATTCATTATTTAATTCATGATTTATGATTTATGAATCAATTTATGATTCAATTCATGATTCATGATTCATGATTCGATTCATTATTCATGATTCAATTCATGATTTATTATTTATGATTCAATTTAATGATTCAATTCATGATTCATGATTCAATTCATGATTCATGATTCAGGATTCGATTCATGATTCATGATTCAATTCATGATTCATGATTTATGATTCAATTCATGATTCATGATTCAATTCATGATTCATGATTCGATTCATGATTCATGATTCATGATTCATGATTTAATTCATGAATTATGATTCGATTCATGATTCATGATTCAATTCATGATTCATGATTTATGATTCAATTCATGATTCAATTCATGATTCATTTTATGATTCATGATTCGATTCATGATTCATGATTCGATTCATGATTCATGATTCGATTCATGATTCATGATTCATGATTCGATTCATGATTCATGATTCATGATTCATGATTCATGATTCAATTCATGATTCATGATTCATGATTCGATTCATGATTCATGATTCATGATTCAATTCATGATTCATGATTCGATTCATGATTCATAATTCATGATTCATGATTCATGATTCAATTCATGATTTATGATTTATGATTCAATTTATGATTCAATTCATAATTTAAATCATGATTCATGATTCATGATTCAATTCATAATTCATGATTGATGATTCAATTCATGATTCATGATTCGATTCATGATTCATGATTCATGATTCAATTCATGATTCATGATTCGATTCATAATTCATGATTCATGATTCGATTCATGATTTATGATTCATGATTCAATTCATGATTCATGATTCGATTCATAATTTATGATTCATGATTCGATTCATGATTTATGATTCATGATTCAATTCATGATTCATGATTTATGATTCAATTCATGATTCAATTCATTATTCATGATTCAATTCATGATTCGAGATTCATGATTCGATTCATGATTCATGATTCAATTCATGATTCATGATTCAATTCATGATTCATCATTCAATTCATGATTCATGATTCGATTCATGATTCATGATTCATGATTCATGATTCGATTCATGATTCATGATTCATGATTCAATTCATGAATTATGATTTGATTCATGATTCATGATTCAATTCATGATTCATGATTTATGATTCAATTCATGATTCAATTCATGATTCATTTCATGATTCATGATTCGATTCATAATTCATGATTTATAATTCAATTCATGATTCAATTCATGATTCATGATTCAATTCATGATTCGAGATTCATGATTCGATTCATGATTCATGATTCATGATTGGATTCATGATTCATGATTCGATTCATGATTCATGATTCATAATTTATGATTCGATTCATGATTCATGATTCATGATTCATGATTCAATTCATGATTCATGATTCAATTCATGATTCATGATTCGATTCATGATTCATGATTTATGATTCAATTCATGATTCATGATTCGATTCATGATTCATGATTCAATTCATGATTTATGATTCATTATTTAATTCATGATTTATGATTTATGAATCAATTTATGATTCAATTCATGATTCATGATTCATGATTCGATTCATGATTCATGATTCAATTCATGATTTATTATTTATGATTCAATTTATGATTCAATTCATGATTCATGATTCAATTCATGATTCATGATTCAGGATTCGATTCATGATTCATGATTCAATTCATGATTCATGATTTATGATTCAATTCATGATTCATGATTCAATTCATGATTCATGATTCGATTCATGATTCATGATTCATGATTCATGATTTAATTCATGAATTATGATTCGATTCATGATTCATGATTCAATTCATGATTCATGATTTATGATTCAATTCATGATTCAATTCATGATTCATTTTATGATTCATGATTCGATTCATGATTCATGATTCGATTCATGATTCATGATTCGATTCATGATTCATGATTCATGATTCGATTCATGATTCATGATTCATGATTCATGATTCATGATTCAATTCATGATTCATGATTCATGATTCGATTCATGATTCATGATTCATGATTCAATTCATGATTCATGATTCGATTCATGATTCATAATTCATGATTCATGATTCATGATTCAATTCATGATTTATGATTTATGATTCAATTTATGATTCAATTCATAATTTAAATCATGATTCATGATTCATGATTCAATTCATAATTCATGATTGATGATTCAATTCATGATTCATGATTCGATTCATGATTCATGATTCATGATTCAATTCATGATTCATGATTCGATTCATAATTCATGATTCATGATTCGATTCATGATTTATGATTCATGATTCAATTCATGATTCATGATTCGATTCATAATTTATGATTCATGATTCGATTCATGATTTATGATTCATGATTCAATTCATGATTCATGATTTATGATTCAATTCATGATTCAATTCATTATTCATGATTCAATTCATGATTCGAGATTCATGATTCGATTCATGATTCATGATTCAATTCATGATTCATGATTCAATTCATGATTCATCATTCAATTCATGATTCATGATTCGATTCATGATTCATGATTCATGATTCATGATTCGATTCATGATTCATGATTCAATTCATGATTCATGATTCGATTCATGATTCATGATTCAATTCATGATTTATGATTTATGATTCAATTTATGATTTAATTCATGATTAATGATTCAATTCATGATTCATGATTCATGATTCAATTCATGATTCATGATTCATGATTTATGATTCAATTCTTGATTCATGATTCATGATTCGATTCATGATTCATGATTCATGATTTATGATTCAATTCATGATTCATGATTCGATTCATGATTCATGATTCAATTCATCATTCATGATTTATGATTAAATTCATGATTCAATTCATGATTCATTTCATGATTCATGATTTGATTCATGATTCATTTCATGATTCATGATTCGATTCATGATTCATGATTCATGATTCATTATTCATGATTCATGATTCAATTTATGATTCATGATTCATGATTCATGATTCGATTCATGATTCATAATTCATGATTCATGATTTATGATTCAATTCATGATTTATGATTTATGATTCAATTTATGATTCAATTCATGATTCATGATTCAATTCATGATTCATGATTCATGATTCGATTCATGATTCATGATTCAATTCATGATTCATGATTCATTATTTAATTCATGATTCATGATTCGATTCATGATTCATGATTCAATTCATGATTCATGATTTATGATTCAATTCATGATTATTGATTCATGATTCATGATTCAATTCATGATTCATGATTCATTATTTAATTCATGATTTATGATTCAATTTATGATTCAATTCATGATTCATGATTCGATTCATGATTTATGATTCATGATTCAATTCATGATTCATGATTCGATTCATGATTCAAGATTCATGATTCATGATTCAATTCATGATTCATGATTCATGATTCAATTCATAATTCATGATTCGATTCATAATTCATGATTCATGATTCGATTCATGATTTATGATTCATGATTCAATTCATGATTCATCATTCGATTCATAATTCATGATTCATGATTCGATTCATGATTTATGATTCATGATTCAATTCATGATTCATGATTTATGATTCAATTCATGATTTAATTCAGTATTCATGATTGAATTCATCATTCGAGATTCATGATTCGATTCATGATTCATGATTCGATTTATGATTCATGATTCATAATTTATGATTCGATTCATGATTCATGATTCATGATTCATGATTCAATTCATGATTCATGATTCAATTCATGATTCATGATTCGATTCATGATTCATGATTCGATTCATGATTCATGATTCATGATTCAATTCATAATTCATGATTCGATTCATGATTCATGATTCAATTCATGATTTATGATTCAATTTATGATTCAATTCATGATTCATGATTCAATTCATGATTCATGATTCGATTCATGATTCATGATTCAATTCATGATTCATTATTCATTATTTAATTCATGATTTATGATTTAATTTATGATTCAATTCATGATTTATGATTCATGATTCGATTCATGATTCATGATTCAATTCATGATTTATTATTTATGATTCAATTTATGATTGAATTCATGATTCATGATTGAATTCATGATTCATGATTCATGATTCATGATTTATGATTCAATTCATGATTTATGATTTATGATTCAATTTATGATTCAATTCATGATTCTAAATTCAATTCATGATTCATGATTCATGATTCGATTCATGATTCATGATTCAATTCATGATTCATGATTCATTATTTAATTCATAATTCATGATTCGATTCATGATTCATGATTAAATTCATGATTCATGATTTATGATTCAATTCATGATTATTGATTCATGATTCATGATTCAATTCATGATTCATGATTCATTATTTAATTCATGATTTATGATTTATGATTCAATTTATGATTCAATTCATGATTCATGATTCATGATTCGATTCATGATTCATGATTCAATTCATGATTTATTATTTATGATTCAATTTATGATTCAATTCATGATTCATGATTCAATTCATGATTCATGATTCAGGATTCGATTCATGATTCATGATTCAATTCATGATTCATGATTCATGATTCATGATTCATGATTCAATTCATGATTCATGATTCGATTCATGATTCATGATTCATGATTCATGATTCATGATTCAATTCATGATTCATGATTTATGATTCAATTCATGATTCAAATCATGATTCATTTCATAATTCATGATTCGATTCATAATTCATGATTCATGATTCGATTCATGATTTATGATTCATGTTTCAATTCATGATTCATCATTCGATTTATGATTCATGATTCAATTCATGATTCATGATTTATAATTCAATTCATGATTCAATTCATGATTCATGATTCAATTCATGATTCGAGATTCATGATTCGATTCATGATTCATGATTCATGATTCGATTCATGATTCATGATTCAATTCATGATTCATGATTCAATTCATGATTCATGATTCGATTCATGATTCATGATTTATGATTCAATTCATGATTCATGATTTGATTCATGATTCATGATTCAATTCATGATTTATGATTTATTATTTAATTTATGATTCAATTCATGATTCATGATTCAATTCATGATTCATGATTCGATTCATGATTCATGATTCAATTCATGATTCATTATTTAATTCATGATTTATGATTTATGATTCAATTTATGATTCAATTCATGATTTATTATTTATGATTCAATTCATGATTTATTATTTATGATTCAATTTATGATTCAATTCATGATTCATGATTCAATTCATGATTCATGATTCAGGATTCGATTCATGATTCATGATTCAATTCATGATTCATGATTCATGATTCAATTCATGATTCATGATTCATGATTCATGATTCAATTCATGATTCATGATTCAATTCATGATTCATGATTCATGATTAAATTCATGAATTATGATTCGATTCATGATTCATGATTCAATTCATGATTCATGATTTATGATTCATTTCATGATTCATTTTATGATTCATGATTCGATTCATGATTCATGATTCATGAATCGATTTATGATTCATGAATCGATTCATGATTCATGATTCGATTCATGATTCATGATTCATGATTCATGATTCATGATTCGATTCATGATTCATGATTCATGATTCGATTCATGATTCATGATTCATGATTCAATTCATGATTCATGATTCTTGATTCGATTCATGATTCATGATTCATGATTCAATTCATGATTCATGATTCGATTCATGATTCATAATTCATGATTCATGATTCATGATTCAATTCATGATTTATGATTTATGATTCAATTTATGATTCAATTCATGACTCATGATTCATGATTCGATTCATGATTTATGATTCATGATTCATGATTCAATTCATGATTCATGATTCATGATTCAATTCATGATTCATGATTCGATTCATAATTCATGATTCATGATTCGATTCATGATTTATGATTCATGATTCAATTCATGATTCATGATTCGATTCATAATTCATGATTCATGATTCGATTCATGATTTATGATTCATGATTCAATTCATGATTCATGATTTATGATTCAATTCATGATTCAATTCATTATTCATGATTGAATTCATGATTCGAGATTCATGATTCGATTCATGATTCATGATTCGATTCATGATTCATGATTCATGATTCAATTCATGATTCATGATTCGATTTATGATTCATAATTCATGATTCATGATTCATGATTCAATTCATGATTTATGATTTATGATTCAATTTATGATTCAATTCATGATTCAATTCATGACTCATGATTCATGATTCGATTCATGATTTATGATTCATGATTCATGATTCAATTCATGATTCATGATTCATGATTCAATTCATGATTCATGATTCGATTCATAATTCATGATTCATGATTCAATTCATGATTCATGATTCATGATTCAATTCATGATTCGATTCATAATTCATGATTCATGATTCGATTCATGATTTATGATTCATGATTCAATTCATGATTCATGATTTATGATTCAATTCATGATTCAATTCATTATTCATGATTCAATTCATGATTCGAGATTCATGATTCGATTCATGATTCATGATTCGATTCATGATTCATGATTCATAATTTATGATTCGATTCATGATTCATGATTCATGATTCATGATTCAATTCATGATTCATGATTCAATTCATGATTCATGATTCGATTCATGATTCATGATTCGATTCATGATTCATGATTCATGATTCATGATTCAATTCATGATTCATTATTCATTATTTAATTCATGATTTATGATTTAATTTATGATTCAATTCATGATTTATGATTCATGATTCGATTCATGATTCATGATTCAATTCATGATTTATTATTTATGATTCAATTTATGATTGAATTCATGATTCATGATTCAAATCATGATTCATGATTCAGGATTCGATTAATGATTCATGATTCAATTCATGATTCATGATTCATGATTCAATTCATGATTCATGATTCAATTCATGATTCATGATTCATGATTCAATTCATGATTCATGATTCAATTCATGATTCATGATTCGATTCATGATTCATGATTCATGATTTATTATTCAATTCATGATTCATGATTCGATTCATGATTCAATTCATGATTCATGATTTATGATTAAATTCATGATTCAATTCATGATTCATTTCATGATTCATGATTTGATTCATGATTCATGAATCGATTCATGATTCATGATTTGATTCATGATTCTTAATTCATGATTTATGATTCAATTCATGATTCATGATTCAATTCATGATTCATGATTCATGATTCGATTCATGATTCTTAATTCATGATTCATGATTTATGATTCAATTCATGATTTATGATTTATGATTCAATTTATGATTCAATTCATGATTCATGATTCAATTCATGATTCATGATTCAATTCATGATTCATGATTCATGATTCGATTCATGATTCATGATTCAATTCATGATTCATGATTCATTATTTAATTCATGATTCATGATTCGATTCATGATTCATGATTCAATTCATGATTCATGATTCATGATTCAATTCATGATTCATGATTCGATTCATGATTCATGATTCATGATTCATGATTCGATTCATGATTCATGATTCATGATTCATGATTCATAATTCAATTGATGATTCATGATTTATGATTCAATTCATGATTCATTTCATGATTCATGATTCAATTCATGATTCAATTGATGATTCATGATTCAATTCATGATTCATGATTCATGATTCGATTCATGATTCATGATTCAATTCATGATTCATGATTTAATTCATGATTCATGATTTGATTCATGATTCATGATTTGATTCATGATTCATGATTCAATTCATGATTCATTTCATGATTCATGATTCAATTCATGATTCATTTCATGATTAATGATTCAATTCATGATTCACGATTCATGATTCAATTCATGATTCATTTCATGATTAATGATTCAATTCATGATTCACGATTCATGATTCATTTCATGATTCATGATTTAATTCATGATTCATGATGCAATTCATGATTCATGATTCAATTCATGATTCATGATTCATGATTCAATTCATGATTCATTATTCATTATTTAATTCATGATTTATGATTTAATTTATGATTCAATTCATGATTTATGATTCATGATTCGATTCATGATTCATGATTCAATTCATGATTTATTATTTATGATTCAATTTATGATTGAATTCATGATTCATGATTCAATTCATGATTCATGATTCAGGATTCGATTAATGATTCATGATTCAATTCATGATTCATGATTCAATTCATGATTCATGATTCATGATTCAATTCATGATTCATGATTCAATTCATGATTCATGATTCGATTCATGATTCATGATTCATGATTCATGATTTATTATTCAATTCATGATTCATGATTCGATTCATGATTCAATTCATGATTCATGATTTATGATTAAATTCATGATTCAATTCATGATTCATTTCATGATTCATGATTTGATTCATGATTCATGATTCATGAATCGATTCATGATTCATGATTTGATTCATGATTCTTAATTCATGATTTATGATTCAATTCATGATTCATGATTCAATTCATGATTCATGATTCATGATTCGATTCATGATTCTTAATTCATGATTCATGATTTATGATTCAATTCATGATTTATGATTTATGATTCAATTTATGATTCAATTCATGATTCATGATTCAATTCATGATTCATGATTCAATTCATGATTCATGATTCATGATTCGATTCATGATTCATGATTCAATTCATGATTCATGATTCATTATTTAATTCATGATTCATGATTCGATTCATGATTCATGATTCAATTCATGATTCATGATTCATGATTCAATTCATGATTCATGATTCGATTCATGATTCATGATTCATGATTCATGATTCGATTCATGATTCATGATTCATGATTCATGATTCATAATTCAATTGATGATTCATGATTTATGATTCAATTCATGATTCAATTCATGATTCATGATTCAATTCATGATTCAATTGATAATTCATGATTCAATTCATGATTCATGATTCATGATTCGATTCATGATTCATGATTCAATTCATGATTCATGATTTAATTCATGATTCATGATTTGATTCATGATTCATGATTTGATTCATGATTCATGATTCAATTCATGATTCATTTCATGATTCATGATTCAATTCATGATTCATTTCATGATTAATGATTCAATTCATGATTCACGATTCATGATTCATTTCATGATTCATGATTTAATTCATGATTCATGATGCAATTCATGATTCATGATTCAATTCATGATTCATGATTCAATTCATGTTTCATGATTTGATTCATGATTCATGATTTAATTCATGATTCATGATTAATGATTCAATTCATGATTCATGATTTAATTCATGATTCATGATTCATGATTCATGATTCGATTCATGATTCATGATTCAATTTATGCTTCATGATTCATAATTCATGATTCGATTCATGATTCATGATTCGATTTATGATTCATGATTCATGATTTAATTCATGATTCATGATTCATGATTCAATTCATGATTCATGATTCGATTCATGATTCATGAGTCAATTCATGATTTATGATTTATGATTCAATTTATGATTCAATTCATGATTTATGATTCATGGATCGATTCATGATTCATGATTCAATTCATGATTCATGATTCAATTCATGATTCATGATTTATTATTTAATTCATGATTCGAATCATGATTCATGATTCAATTCATGATTCATGATTCATGATTCAATTCATGATTCATGATTCATAATACAATTCATGATTCATGATTCGATTCATGATTCATGATTCATGATTCATGATTCATGATTCAATTCATGATTCATGATTCATGATTCAATTCATGATTCATGATTCGATTCATAATTCATGATTAATGATTCGATTCATGATTTTTGATTCGTGATTCAATTCATGATTCATCATTCGATTTATGATTCATGATTCAATTCATGATTCATGATTTATAATTCAATTCATGATTCAATTCATGATTCATGATTCAATTCATGATTCGAGATTCATGATTCGATTCATGATTCATGATTCATGATTCGATTCATGATTCATGATTCATGATTCAATTCATGAATTATGATTCGATTCATGATTCATGTTTCAATTCATGATTCATGATTTATGATTCAATTCATGATTCAATTCATGATTCATTTCATGATTCATGATTCGATTCATGATTCATGATTTATAATTCAATTCATGATTCAATTCATGATTCATGATTCAATTCATGATTCGAGATTCATGATTCGATTCATGATTCATGATTCATGATTGGATTCATGATTCATGATTCGATTCATGATTCATGATTCATAATTTATGATTCGATTCATGATTCATGATTCATGATTCATGATTCAATCCATGATTCATGATTCAATTCATGATTCATGATTCGATTCATGATTCATGATTTATGATTCAATTCATGATTCATGATTCGATTCATGATTCATGATTCAATTCATGATTTATGATTTATGATTCAATTTATGATTCAATTCATGATTCATGATTTAATTCATGATTCATGATTCTATTCATGATTCATGATTCAATTCATGATTCATGATTCATTATTTAATTCATGATTTATGATTTATAAATCAATTTATGATTCAATTCATGATTCATGATTCATGATTCGATTCATGATTCATGATTCAATTCATGATTTATTATTTATGATTCAATTTATGATTCAATTCATGATTCATGATTCAATTCATGATTCATGATTCAGGATTCGATTCATGATTCATGATTCAA
The DNA here is from genome assembly GCF_038048845.1 of Mixophyes fleayi. Lineage (NCBI taxonomy): Eukaryota > Metazoa > Chordata > Amphibia > Anura > Limnodynastidae > Mixophyes > Mixophyes fleayi. The sequence continues at coordinate 58,290 of NW_027446017.1, forward strand.
TTCATGATTCATGATTCATGATTCAATTCATGATTCATGATTCAATTCATGATTCATGATTCGATTCATGATTCATGATTCATGATTCATGATTCATGATTTAATTCATGAATTATGATTCGATTCATGATTCATGATTCAATTCATGATTCATGATTCATGAATCGATTCATGATTCGATTCATGATTCATGATTCATGATTCGATTCATGATTCATGATTCATGATTCATGATTCATGATTCAATTCATGATTCATGATTCATGATTCGATTCATGATTCATGATTCATAATTCAATTCATGATTCATGATTCGATTCATGATTCATAATTCATGATTCATGATTCATGATTCAATTCATGATTTATGATTTATGATTCAATTTATGATTCAATTCATAATTTAAATCATGATTCATGATTCATGATTCAATTCATAATTCATGATTGATGATTCAATTCATGATTCATGATTCGATTCATGATTCATGATTCATGATTCAATTCATGATTCATGATTCGATTCATAATTCATGATTCATGATTAGATTCATGATTTATGATTCATGATTCAATTCATGATTCATGATTTATGATTCAATTCATGATTCAATTCATTATTCATGATTCAATTCATGATTCGAGATTCATGATTCGATTCATGATTCATGATTCATAATTTATGATTCGATTCATGATTCATGATTCATGATTCATGATTCAATTCATGATTCATGATTCAATTCATGATTCATGATTCGATTCATGATTCATGATTCATGATTCATGATTCGATTCATGATTCATGATTCAATTCATGATTCATGATTCGATTCATGATTCATGATTCAATTCATGATTTATGATTTATGATTCAATTTATGATTCAATTCATGATTAATGATTCAATTCATGATTCATGATTCTATTCATGATTCATCATTCAATTCATGATTCATTATTCATTATTTAATTCATGATTTATGATTTATGATTTAATTTATGATTCAATTCATGATTCGATTCATGATTCATGATTCAATTCATGATTTATTATTTATGATTCAATTCATGATTCATGATTCAATTCATGATTCATGATTCAGGATTCGATTCATGATTCATGATTCAATTCATGATTCATGATTCAATTCATGATTCATGATTCATGATTCATGATTCAATTCATGATTCATGATTCAATTCATGATTCATGATTCGATTCATGATTCATGATTTATGATTCAATTCATGATTCATGATTCGATTCATGATTCATGATTCAATTCATGATTTATGATTTATGATTCAATTTATGATTCAATTCATGATTCATGATTTAATTCATGATTCATGATTCTATTCATGATTCATGATTCAATTCATGATTCATGATTCATTATTTAATTCATGATTTATGATTTATGAATCAATTTATGATTCAATTCATGATTCATGATTCGATTCATGATTCATGATTCAATTCATGATTTATTATTTATGATTCAATTTATGATTCAATTCATGATTCATGATTCAATTCATGATTCATGATTCAGGATTCGATTCATGATTCATGATTCAATTCATGATTCATGATTCATGATTCAATTCATGATTCATGATTCAATTCATGATTCATGATTCGATTCATGATTCATGATTTAATTCATGAATTATGATTCGATTCATGATTCATGATTCAATTCATGATTCATGATTTATGATTCAATTCATGATTCAATTCATGATTCATTTTATGATTCATGATTCGATTCATGATTCATGATTCATGAATCGATTCATGATTCGATTCATGATTCATGATTCATGATTCGATTCATGATTCATGATTCATGATTCATGATTCATGATTCAATTCATGATTCATGATTCATGATTCGATTCATGATTCATGATTCATGATTCAATTCATGATTCATGATTCGATTCATGATTCATAATTCATGATTCATGATTCATGATTCAATTCATGATTTATGATTTATGATTCAATTTATGATTCAATTCATAATTTAAATCATGATTCATGATTCATGATTCAATTCATAATTCATGATTGATGATTCAATTCATGATTCATGATTCGATTCATGATTCATGATTCATGATTCAATTTATGATTCATGATTCGATTCATAATTCATGATTCATGATTCGATTCATGATTTATGATTCATGATTCAATTCATGATTCATGATTCGATTCATAATTTATGATTCATGATTCGATTCATGATTTATGATTCATGATTCAATTCATGATTCATGATTTATGATTCAATTCATGATTCAATTCATTATTCATGATTCAATTCATGATTCGAGATTCATGATTCGATTCATGATTCATGATTCATAATTTATGATTCGATTCATGATTCATGATTCATGATTCATGATTCAATTCATGATTCATGATTCAATTCATGATTCATGATTCAATTCATGATTCATGATTCGATTCATGATTCATGATTCATGATTCGATTCATGATTCATGATTCAATTCATGATTCATGATTCGATTCATGATTCATGATTCAATTCATGATTTATGATTTATGATTCAATTTATGATTCAATTCATGATTAATGATTCAATTCATGATTCATGATTCTATTCATGATTCATCATTCAATTCATGATTCATTATTCATTATTTAATTCATGATTTATGATTTATGATTTAATTTATGATTCAATTCATGATTCAATTAATGATTCATGATTCAATTCATGATTTATTATTTATGATTCAATTCATGATTCATGATTCAATTCATGATTCATGATTCAGGATTCGATTCATGATTCATGATTCAATTCATGATTCATGATTCAATTCATGATTCATGATTCATGATTCATGATTCAATTCATGATTCATGATTCAATTCATGATTCATGATTCGATTCATGATTCATGATTTATGATTCAATTCATGATTCATGATTCGATTCATGATTCATGATTCAATTCATGATTTATGATTTATGATTCAATTTATGATTCAATTCATGATTCATGATTTAATTCATGATTCATGATTCTATTCATGATTCATGATTCAATTCATGATTCATGATTCATTATTTAATTCATGATTTATGATTTATGAATCAATTTATGATTCAATTCATGATTAATGATTCATGATTCGATTCATGATTCATGATTCAATTCATGATTTATTATTTATGATTCAATTTATGATTCAATTCATGATTCATGATTCAATTCATGATTCATGATTCAGGATTCGATTCATGATTCATGATTCAATTCATGATTCATGATTCATGATTCAATTCATGATTCATGATTCAATTCATGATTCATGATTCGATTCATGATTCATGATTTAATTCATGAATTATGATTCGATTCATGATTCATGATTCAATTCATGATTCATGATTTATGATTCAATTCATGATTCAATTCATGATTCATTTTATGATTCATGATTCGATTCATGATTCATGATTCATGAATCGATTCATGATTCGATTCATGATTCATGATTCATGATTCGATTCATGATTCATGATTCATGATTCATGATTCATGATTCAATTCATGATTCATGATTCATGATTCGATTCATGATTCATGATTCATGATTCAATTCATGATTCATGATTCGATTCATGATTCATAATTCATGATTCATGATTCATGATTCAATTCATGATTTATGATTTATGATTCAATTTATGATTCAATTCATAATTTAAATCATGATTCATGATTCATGATTCAATTCATAATTCATGATTGATGATTCAATTCATGATTCATGATTCGATTCATGATTCATGATTCATGATTCAATTTATGATTCATGATTCGATTCATAATTCATGATTCATGATTCGATTCATGATTTATGATTCATGATTCAATTCATGATTCATGATTCGATTCATAATTTATGATTCATGATTCGATTCATGATTTATGATTCATGATTCAATTCATGATTCATGATTTATGATTCAATTCATGATTCAATTCATTATTCATGATTCAATTCATGATTCGAGATTCATGATTCGATTCATGATTCATGATTCATAATTTATGATTCGATTCATGATTCATGATTCATGATTCATGATTCAATTCATGATTCATGATTCAATTCATGATTCATGATTCAATTCATGATTCATGATTCGATTCATGATTCATGATTCATGATTCGATTCATGATTCATGATTCAATTCATGATTCATGATTCGATTCATGATTCATGATTCAATTCATGATTTATGATTTATGATTCAATTTATGATTCAATCATGATTAATGATTCAATTCATGATTCATGATTCTATTCATGATTCATCATTCAATTCATGATTCATTATTCATTATTTAATTCATGATTTATGATTTATGATTTAATTATGATTCAATTCATGATTCGATTCATGATTCAATTCATGATTTATTATTTATGATTCAATTTATGATTCAATTCATGATTCATGATTCAATTCATGATTCATGATTCAGGATTCGATTCATGATTCAATTCATGATTCATGATTCAATTCATGATTCATGATTCATGATTCAATTCATGATTCATGATTCATGATTCGATTCATGATTCATGATTCATGATTCATGATTCATGATTTATGATTCAATTCATGATTCATGATTCGATTCATGATTCATGATTCAATTCATCATTCATGATTTATGATTAAATTCATGATTCAATTCATGATTCATTTTATGATTCATGATTTGATTCATGATTCATTTCATGATTCATGATTCGATTCATGATTCATGATTCATGATTCATTATTCATGATTCATGATTCAATTCATGATTCATGATTCATGATTCGATTCATGATTCATAATTCATGATTCATGATTTATGATTCAATTCATGATTTATGATTTATGATTCAATTTATGATTCAATTCATGATTCATGATTCAATTCATGATTCATGATTCATGATTCATGATTCGATTCATGATTCATGATTCATGTTTCATTATTTAATTCATGATTCATGATTCGATTCATGATTCATGATTCAATTCATGATTCATGATTTATGATTCAATTCATGATTATTGATTCATGATTCATGATTCAATTCATGATTCATGATTCATTATTTAATTCATGATTTATGATTTATGATTCAATTTATGATTCAATTCATGATTCATGATTTGATTCATGATTCATGATTCAATTCATGATTTATTATTTATGATTCAATTTATGATTCAATTCATGATTCATGATTCAATTCATGATTCATGATTCAGGATTCGATTCATGATTCATGATTCAATTCATGATTCATGATTCATGATTCATGATTCATGATTCAATTCATGATTCATGATTCAATTCATGATTCATGATTCGATTCATGATTTATGATTCATGATTCATGATTCATGATTCAATTCATGAATTATGATTCGAATCATGATTCATGATTCAATTCATGATTCATGATTTATGATTCAATTCATGATTCAAATCATGATTCATTTCATGATTCATGATTCGATTCATAATTCATGATCCATGATTCGATTCATGATTTATGATTCATGATTCAATTCATGATTCATCATTCGATTTATGATTCATGATTCAATTCATGATTCATGATTTATAATTCAATTCATGATTCAATTCATGATTCATGATTCAATTCATGATTCGAGATTCATGATTCGATTCATGATTCATGATTCGATTCATGATTTATGATTCGATTCATGATTCATGATTCATAATTTATGATTCGATTCATGATTCATGATTCATGATTCATGATTCAATTCATGATTCATGATTCAATTCATGATTCATGATTCGATTCATGATTCATGATTTATGATTCAATTCATGATTCATGATTCATGATTCAATTCATGATTTATGATTTATGATACAATTTATGATTCAATTCATGATTCATGATTCAATTCATAATTCATTATTCGATTCATGATTCATGATTCAATTCATGATTCATGATTCATTATTTAAATAATGATTTATGATTTTATTCATGATTTATTATTTATGATTCAATTCATGATTTATTATTTATGATTCAATTTATGATTCAATTCATGATTCATGATTCAATTCATGATTCATGATTCATGATTCGATTCATAATTCATGATTCAATTCATGATTCATGATTCATGATTCAATTCATGATTCATGATTCATGATTCATGATTCAATTCATGATTTATGATTCAATTCATGATTCATGATTCGATTCATGATCATGATTCATGATTCATGATTCATGATTCAATTCATGAATTATGATTCGATTCATGATTCATGATTCAATTCATGATTCATGATTTATGATTCAATTCATGATTCATTTCATGATTCATTTTATGATTCATGATTCGATTCATGATTCGATTCATGATTCATGATTCATGATTCGATTCATGATTCATGATTCATGATTCATGATTCATGATTCAATTCATGATTCATGATTCATGATTCGATTCATGATTCATGATTCATGATTCAATTCATGATTCATGATTCGATTCATGATTCATAATTCATGATTCATGATTCATGATTCAATTCATGATTTATGATTTATGATTCAATTTATGATTCAATTCATAATTTAAATCATGATTCATGATTCATGATTCGATTCATGATTCATGATTCATGATTCAATTCATGATTCATGATTCGATTCATGATTCATAAATCATGATTCTATTCATGATTCATGATTCATGATTCAATTCATGATTCATGATTCGATTCATAATTCATGATTCATGATTCGATTCATGATTTATGATTCATGATTCAATTCATGATTTATGATTCGATTCATAATTCATGATTCATGATTCGATTCATGATTTATGATTCATGATTCAATTCATGATTCATGATTTATGATTCGATTCATGATTTATGATTCATGATTCAATTCATGATTCATGATTCGATTCATAATTCATGATTCATGATTCGATTCATGATTTATGATTCATGATTCAATCATGATTCATGATTTATGATTCAATTCATGATTCAATTCATTATTCATGATTCAATTCATGATTCGAGATTCATGATTCGATTCATGATTCATGATTCATGATTCGATTCATGATTCATGATTCGATTCATGATTCATGATTCATAATTTATGATTCGATTCATGATTCATGATTCATGATTCATAATTTATGATTCGATTCATGATTCATGATTCATGATTCATGATTCAATTCATGATTCATGATTCAATTCATGATTCATGATTCAATTCATGATTCATGATTCATGATTCAATTCATGATTCATGATTCGATTCATGATTCATGAATCAATTCATGATTTATGATTTATGATTCAATTTATGATTCAATTCATGATTAATGATTCAATTCATGATTCATGATTCTATTCATGATTCATGATTCAATTCATGATTCATTATTCATTAATTATTTCATGATTTATGATTTATGATTTAATTTATGATTCAATTCATGATTCATGATTCATGATTCTATTCATGATTCATGATTCAATTCATGATTCATTATTCATTAATTAATTCATGATTTATGATTTAATTTATGATTCAATTCATGATTCATGATTCATGATTCGATTCATGATTCATGATTCAATTCATGATTTATTATTTATGTTTCAATTTATGATTCAATTCATGATTCATGATTCAATTCATGATTCATGATTCATGATTTAATTCATGATTCATGATTCATGATTCAATTCATGATTCATGATTCGATTCATGATTCATGAGTCAATTCATGATTTATGATTTATGATTCAATTTATGATTCAATTCATGATTTATGATTCATGGATCGATTCATGATTCATGATTCAATTCATGATTCATGATTCAATTCATGATTCATGATTTATTATTTAATTCATGATTCGAATCATGATTCATGATTCAATTCATGATTCATGATTCATGATTCAATTCATGATTCATGATTCATAATACAATTCATGATTCATGATTCGATTCATGATTCATGATTCATGATTCATAAATCATGATTCTATTCATGATTCATGATTCATGATTCAATTCATGATTCATGATTCGATTCATAATTCATGATTCATGATTCGATTCATGATTTATGATTCATGATTCAATTCATGATTTATGATTCGATTCATAATTCATGATTCATGATTCGATTCATGATTTATGATTCATGATTCAATTCATGATTCATGATTTATGATTCGATTCATGATTTATGATTCATGATTCAATTCATGATTCATGATTCGATTCATAATTCATGATTCATGATTCGATTCATGATTTATGATTCATGATTCAAATCATGATTCATGATTTATGATTCAATTCATGATTCAATTCATTATTCATGATTCAATTCATGATTCGAGATTCATGATTCGATTCATGATTCATGATTCATGATTCGATTCATGATTCATGATTCGATTCATGATTCATGATTCATAATTTATGATTCGATTCATGATTCATGATTCATGATTCATAATTTATGATTCGATTCATGATTCATGATTCATGATTCATGATTCAATTCATGATTCATGATTCAATTCATGATTCATGATTCAATTCATGATTCATGATTCATGATTCAATTCATGATTCATGATTCGATTCATGATTCATGAATCAATTCATGATTTATGATTTATGATTCAATTTATGATTCAATTCATGATTAATGATTCAATTCATGATTCATGATTCTATTCATGATTCATGATTCAATTCATGATTCATTATTCATTAATTATTTCATGATTTATGATTTATGATTTAATTTATGATTCAATTCATGATTCATGATTCATGATTCTATTCATGATTCATGATTCAATTCATGATTCATTATTCATTAATTAATTCATGATTTATGATTTAATTTATGATTCAATTCATGATTCATGATTCATGATTCGATTCATGATTCATGATTCAATTCATGATTTATTATTTATGTTTCAATTTATGATTCAATTCATGATTCATGATTCAATTCATGATTCATGACTCAGGATTCGATACATGATTCATGATTCAATTCATGATTCATGATTCATGATTCAATTCATGATTCATGATTCATGATTCAATTCATGATTCATGATTCAATTCATGATTCATGATTCGATTCATGATTCATGATTCATGATTCATGATTTATGATTCAATTCATGATTCATGATTCGATTTATGATTCATGATTTAATTCATGATTCATGATTTATGATTAAATTCATGATTCAATTCATGATTCATGATTTGATTCATGATTCATGATTCATTTCATGATTCATGATTCAATTCATGATTCATGATTTATGATTCAATTCATGATTCAATTCATGATTCATTTCATGATTCATGATTCGATTCATAATTCATGATTCGATTCATGATTTATGATTCATGATTCAATTTATGATTCATCATTCGATTTATGATTCATGATTCAATTCATGATTCATGATTTATAATTCAATTCATGATTCAATTCATGATTCATGATTCAATTCATGATTCGAGATTCATGATTCGATTCATGATTCATGATTCATGATTGGATTCATGATTCATGATTCGATTCATGATTCATGATTCATAATTTATGATTCGATTCATGATTCATGATTCATGATTCATGATTCAATTCATGATTCATGATTCATGATTCATGATTCAATTCATGATTCATGATTCAATTCATGATTCATGATTCGATTCATGATTCATGATTTATGATTCAATTCATGATTCATGATTCGATTCATGATTCATGATTTATGATTCAATTCATGATTCATGATTCGATTCATGATTCATGATTCAATTCATGATTTATGATTTATGATTCAATTTATGATTCAATTCATGATTCATGATTTAATTCATGATTCATGATTCATGATTCAATTCATGATTCATGATTCATTATTTAATTCATGATTTATGATTTATGAATCAATTTATGATTCAATTCATGATTCATGATTCATGATTCGATTCATGATTCATGATTCAATTCATGATTTATTATTTATGATTCAATTTATGATTCAATTCATGATTCATGATTCAATTCATGATTCATGATTCAGGATTCGATTCATGATTCATGATTCAATTCAAGATTCATGATTCATGATTCAATTCATGAATTATGATTCGATTCATGATTCATGATTCAATTCATGATTCATGATTTATGATTCAATTCATGATTCAATTCATGATTCATTTTATGATTCTTGATTCGATTCATGATTCATGATTCATGATTCGATTCATGATTCATGATTCATGATTCATGATTCATGATTCAATTCATGATTCATGAATTATGATTCGATTCATGATTCATGATTCATGATTCAATTCATGATTCATGATTCGATTCATGATTCATAATTCATGATTCATGATTCATGATTCAATTCATGATTTATGATTTATGATTCAATTTATGATTCAATTCATAATTTAAATCATGATTCATGATTCATGATTCAATTCATAATTCATGATTGATGATTCAATTCATGATTCATGATTCGATTCATGATTCATGATTCATGATTCAATTCATGATTCATGATTTGATTCATAATTCATGATTCATGATTCGATTCATGATTTATGATTCATGATTCAATTCATGATTCATGATTTGATTCATAATTTATGATTCATGATTCGATTCATGATTTATGATTCATGATTCAATTCATGATTCATGATTTATGATTCAATTCATGATTCAATTCATTATTCATGATTCAATTCATAATTCGAGATTCATGATTCGATTCATGATTCATGATTCATAATTTATGATTCGATTCATGATTCATGATTCATGATTCATGATTCAATTCATGATTCATGATTTGATTCATGATTCATGATTCAATTCATGATTTATGATTTATGATTCAATTTATGATTCAATTCATGATTAATGATTCAATTCATGATTCATGATTCTATTCATGATTCATCATTCAATTCATGATTCATTATTCATTATTTAATTCATGATTTATGATTTATGATTTAATTTATGATTCAATTCATGATTCGATTCATGATTCATGATTCAATTCATGATTTATTATTTATGATTCAATTTATGATTCAATTCATGATTCATGATTCAATTCATGATTCATGATTCAGGATTCGATTCATGATTCATGATTCAATTCATGATTCATGATTCATGATTCATGATTCAATTCATGATTCATGATTCATGATTCATGATTTATGATTCAATTCATGATTCATGATTCGATTCATGATTCATGATTCAATTCATCATTCATGATTTATGATTAAATTCATAATTCAATTCATGATTCATTTCATGATTCATGATTTGATTCATGATTCATTTCATGATTCATGATTCGATTTATGATTCATGATTAATGATTCATTATCATGATTCATGATTCAATTCATGATTCATGATTCATGATTCGATTCATGATTCATAATTCATGATTCATGATTTATGATTCAATTCATGATTTATGATTTATGATTCAATTTATGATTCAATTCATGATTCATGATTCAATTCATGATTCATGATTCATGATTCGATTCATGATTCATGATTCAATTCATGATTCTTGATTCATTATTTAATTCATGATTCATGATTCGATTCATGATTCATGATTCAATTCATGATTCATGATTCATGATTCAATTCATGATTATTGATTCATGATTCATGATTCAATTCATGATTCATGATTCATTATTTAATTCATGATTTATGATTTATGATTCAATTTATGATTCAATTCATGATTCATGATTTGATTCATGATTCATGATTCAATTCATGATTTATTATTTATGATTCAATTTATGATTCAATTCATGATTCATGATTCAATTCATGATTCAGGATTCGATTCATGATTCATGATTCAATTCATGATTCATGATTCATGATTCATGATTCATGATTCAATTCATGATTCATGATTCATGATTCGATTCATGATTCAATTCATGAATTATGATTCGAATCATGATTCATGATTCAATTCATGATTCATGATTTATGATTCAATTCATGATTCAAATCATGATTCATTTCATGATTCATGATTTGATTCATGATTTATGATTCATGATTCAATTCATGATTCATCATTCGATTTATGATTCATGATTCAATTCATGATTCATGATTTATAATTCAATTCATGATTCAATTCATGATTCATGATTCAATTCATGATTCGAGATTCATGATTCGATTCATGATTCATGATTCGATTCATGATTTATGCTTCGATTCATGATTCATGATTCATAATTTATGATTCGATTCATGATTCATGATTCATGATTCATGATTCAATTCATGATTCATGATTAGATTCATGATTCATGATTTATGATTCAATTCATGATTCATGATTCGATTCATGATTCATGATTCAATTCATGATTTATGATTTATGATACAATTTATGATTCAATTCATGATTCATGATTCAATTCATGATTCATTATTCGATTCATGATTCATGATTCAATTCATGATTCATGATTCATTATTTAAATAATGATTTATGATTTTATTCATGATTTATTATTTATGATTCAATTTATGATTTATTATTTATGATTCAATTTATGATTCAATTCATGATTCATGATTCAATTCATGATTCATGATTCAGGATTCGATTCATGATTCATGATTCAATTCATGATTCATGATTCATGATTCAATTCATGATTCATGATTCATGATTCAATTCATGATTTATGATTCAATTCATGATTCATGATTCGATTCATGATTCATGATTCATGATTCATGATTCAATTCATGAATTATGATTCGATTCATGATTCATGATTCAATTCATGATTCATGATTTATGATTCAATTCATGATTCATTTCATGATTCATTTTATGATTCATGATTCGATTCATGATTCGATTCATGATTCATGATTCATGATTCGATTCATGATTCATGATTCATGATTCATGATTCACGATTCAATTCATGATTCATGATTCATGGTTCGATTCATGATTCATGAATCATGATTCAATTCATGATTCATGATTCGATTCATGATTCATAATTCATGATTCATGATTCATGATTCAATTCATGATTTATGATTTATGATTCAATTTATGATTCAATTCATAATTTAAATCATGATTCATGATTCATGATTCAATTCATGATTCATGATTCGATTCATGATTCATGATTCATGATTCAAATCATGATTCATGATTCATGATTTAATTCATGATTCATGATTCGATTCATAATTCATGATTCATGATTCGATTCATGATTTATGATTCATGATTCAATTCATGATTTATGATTCGATTCATAATTCATGATTCATGATTCGATTCATGATTTATGATTCATGATTCAATTCATGATTCATGATTTATGATTCGATTCATGATTTATGATTCATGATTCAATTCATGATTCATGATTCGATTCATAATTCATGATTCATGATTCGATTCATGATTTATGATTCATGATTCAATTCATGATTCATGATTTATGATTCAATTCATGATTCAATTCATTATTAATGATTCAATTCATGATTCGAGATTCATGATTCGATTCATGATTCATGATTCATGATTCGATTCATGATTCATGATTCGATTCATGATTCATGATTCATAATTTATGATTCGATTCATGATTCATGATTCATGATTCAATTCATGATTCATGATTCAATTCATGATTCATGATTCAATTCATGATTCATGATTCATGATTCAATTCATGATTCATGATTCGATTCATGATTCATGAATCAATTCATGATTTATGATTTATGATTCAATTTATGATTCAATTCATGATTAATGATTCAATTCATGATTCATGATTCTATTCATGATTCATGATTCAATTCATGATTCATTATTCATTAATTAATTCATGATTTATGATTTATGATTTAATTTATGATTCAATTCATGATTCATGATTCATGATTCTATTCATGATTCATGATTCAATTCATGATTCATTATTCATTAATTAATTAATGATTTATGATTTATGATTTAATTTATGATTCAATTCATGATTCATGATTCATGATTCGATTCATGATTCATGATTCAATTCATGATTTATTATTTATGATTCAATTTATGATTCAATTCATGATTCATGATTCATGATTCGATTCATGATTCATGATTCAATTCATGATTTATTATTTATGATTCAATTATGATTCAATTCATGATTCATGATTCAATTCATGATTCATGACTCAGAATTCGATACATGATTCATGATTCAATTCATGATTCATGATTCATGATTCGATTCATGATTCATGATTCAATTCATGATTTATTATTTATGATTCAATTTATGATTCAATTCATGATTCATGATTCAATTCATGATTCATGACTCAGAATTCGATACATGATTCATGATTCAATTCATGATTCATGATTCATGATTCAATTCATGATTCATGATTCATGATTCATGATTCAATTCATGATTCATGATTCAATTCATGATTCATGATTCGATTCATGATTCATGATTCATGATTTATGATTCAATTCATGATTCATGATTCGATTCATGATTCATGATTCAATTCATGATTCATGATTTATGATTAAATTCATGATTCAATTCATGATTCATGATTTGATTCATGATTCATGATTCATTTCATGATTCATGATTCGATTCATGATTCATGATTCATTATTCATGATTCATGATTCAATTCATGATTCATGATTCATGATACGATTCATGATTCAAAATTCATGATTCATGATTTATGATTCAATTCATGATTTATGATTTATGATTCAATTTATGATTCAATTCATGATTCATGATTCAATTCATGATTCATGATTCATGATTCGATTCATGATTCATGATTCAATTCATGATTCATGATTCATTATTTAATTCATGATTCATGATTCGATTCATGATTCATGATTCAATTCATGATTCATGATTCAATTCATGATTATTGATTCATGATTCATGATTCAATTCATGATTCATGATTCATTATTTAATTCATGATTTATGATTTATGATTCAATTTATGATTCAATTCATGATTCATGATTCATGATTCGATTCATGATTCATGATTCAATTCATGATTTATTATTTATGATTCAATTTATGATTCAATTCATGATTCATGATTTAATTCATGATTCAATTCATGATTCATGATTCAATTCATGATTCATGATTCAGGATTCGATTCATGATTCATGATTCAATTCATGATTCATGATTTATGATTCAATTCATGATTCAATTCATGATTCATTTCATGATTCATGATTCGATTCATAATTCATGATTCATGATTCGATTCATGATTTATGATTCATGATTCAATTTATGATTCATCATTCGATTTATGATTCATGATTCAATTCATGATTCATGATTTATAATTCAATTCATGATTCAATTCATGATTCATGATTCAATTCATGATTCGAGATTCATGATTCGATTCATGATTCATGATTCATGATTGGATTCATGATTCATGATTCGATTCATGATTCATGATTCATAATTTATGATTCGATTCATGATTCATGATTCATGATTCATAATTCAATTCATGATTCATGATTCAATTCATGATTCATGATTCGATTCATGATTCATGATTTATGATTCAATTCATGATTCATGATTCAATTCATGATTTATGATTTATGATTCAATTTATGATTCAATTCATGATTCATGATTTAATTCATGATTCATGATTCTATTCATGATTCATGATTCAATTCATGATTCATGATTCATTATTTAATTCATGATTTATGATTTATGAATCAATTTATGATTCAATTCATGATTCATGATTCATGATTCGATTCATGATTCATGATTCAATTCATGATTTATTATTTATGATTCAATTATGATTCAATTCATGATTCATGATTCAATTCATGATTCATGATTCAGGATTCGATTCATGATTCATGATTCAATTCATGATTCATGATTCATGATTCAATTCATGATTCATGATTCAATTCATGATTCATGATTCGATTCATGATTCATGATTCATGATTCATGATTCATGATTTAATTCATGAATTATGATTCGATTCATGATTCATGATCCAATTCATGATTCATGATTTATGATTCAATTCATGATTCAATTCATGATTCATTTTATGATTCATGATTCGATTCATGATTCATGATTCATGAATCGATTTATGATTCGATTCATGATTCATGATTCATGATTCGATTCATGATTCATGATTCATGATTCATGATTCATGATTCAATTCATGATTCATGATTCATGATTCGATTCATGATTCATGATTCAATTCATGATTCATGATTCATGATTCAATTCATGATTTATGATTTATGATTCAATTTATGATTCAATTCATAATTTAAATCATGATTCATGATTCATGATTCATGATTCAATTCATGATTCGATTCATAATTCATGATTCATGATTCGATTCATGATTTATGATTCATGATTCAATTCATGATTCATGATTCGATTCATAATTCATGATTCATGATTCGATTCATGATTTATGATTCATGATTCAATTCATGATTCATGATTTATGATTCAATTCATGATTCAATTCATTATTCATGATTCAATTCATGATTCGAGATTCATGATTCAATTCATGATTCATGATTCGATTCATAATTCATGATTCATGATTCGATTCATGATTTATGATTCATGATTCAATTCATGATTTATGATTTATGATTCAATTTATGATTCAATTCATGATTCATGATTCAATTCATGATTCATGATTCATGATTCGATTCATGATTCATGATTCAATTCATGATTCATGATTCATTATTTAATTCATGATTCATGATTCGATTCATGATTCATGATTCAATTCATGATTCATGATTCATGATTCAATTCATGATTATTGATTCATGATTCATGATTCAATTCATGATTCATGATTCATTATTTAATTCATGATTTATGATTTATGATTCAATTTATGATTCAATTCATGACTCATGATTCATGATTCGATTCATGATTCATGATTCAATTCATGATTTATTATTTATGATTCAATTTATGATTCAATTCATGATTCATGATTCAATTCATGATTCATGATTCGATTCATAATTCATGATTCATGATTCGATTCATGATTTATGATTCATGATTCAATTCATGATTCATGATTTATGATTCAATTCATGATTCAATTCATTATTCATGATTCAATTCATGATTCGAGATTCATGATTCAATTCATGATTCATGATTCGATTCATAATTCATGATTCATGATTCGATTCATGATTTATGATTCATGATTCAATTCATGATTTATGATTTATGATTCAATTTATGATTCAATTCATGATTCATGATTCAATTCATGATTCATGATTCATGATTCGATTCATGATTCATGATTCAATTCATGATTCATGATTCATTATTTAATTCATGATTCATGATTCGATTCATGATTCATGATTCAATTCATGATTCATGATTCATGATTCAATTCATGATTATTGATTCATGATTCATGATTCAATTCATGATTCATGATTCATTATTTAATTCATGATTTATGATTTATGATTCAATTTATGATTCAATTCATGACTCATGATTCATGATTCGATTCATGATTCATGATTCAATTCATGATTTATTATTTATGATTCAATTTATGATTCAATTCATGATTCATGATTCAATTCATGATTCATGATTTATGATTCAATTCATGATTCAATTCATGATTCATTTTATGATTCATGATTCGATTCATGATTCGATTCATGATTCATGATTCATGATTCGATTCATGATTCATGATTCATGATTCAATTCATGATTCATGATTCATGATTCGATTCATGATTCATGATTCATGATTCGATTCATGATTCATGATTCATGATTCAATTCATGATTCATGATTCGATTCATGATTCATGATTCGATTCATAATTCATGATTCATGATTCGATTCATGATTTATGATTCATGATTCAATTCATGATTCATGATTCGATTTATAATTCATGATTCATGATTCAATTTATGATTCATGATTCATGATTCAATTCATGATTCATGATTCATGATTCAATTCATGATTCATGATTCGATTTATAATTCATGATTCATGATTCAATTTATGATTCATGATTCATGATTCAATTCATGATTCATGATTCATGATTCGATTCATGATTCATGATTCATGATTCAATTCATGATTCATGATTCGATTCATGATTTATAATTCATGATTCATGATTCATGATTCAATTCATGATTTATGATTTAAGATTCAATTTATGATTCAATTCATAATTTAAATCATGATTCATGATTCATGATTCGATTCATGATTCATGATTCATGATTCAATTCATGATTCATGATTCGATTCATGATTCATGATTCAATTTATGATTCATGATTCATGATTCAATTCATGATTCATGATTCGATTCATAATTCATGATTCATGATTCGATTCATGATTTATGATTCATGATTCAATTCATGATTCATGATTCGATTTATAATTCATGATTCATGATTCGATTCATGATTTATGATTCATGATTCAATTCATGATTCATGATTTATGACTTAATTCATGATTCAATTCATTATTCATGATTCAATTCATGATTCATGATTCAGGATTCGATTCATGATTCATGATTCAATTCATGATTCATGATTCATGATTCAATTCATGATTCATGATTCATGATTCATGATTCAATTCATGATTCATGATTCAATTCATGATTCATGATTCGATTCATGATTCATGATTCATGATTCATGATTACTGATTTATGATTCAATTCATGATTCATGATTCGATTCATGATTCATGATTCAATTCATCATTCATGATTCATGATTCGATTCATGATTCATAATTCATGATTCATGATTTATGATTCAATTCATGATTTATGATTTATGATTCAATTTATGATTCAATTCATGATTCATGATTCAATTCATGATTCATGATTCATGATTCGATTCATGATTCATGATTCAATTCATGATTCATGATTCATTATTTAATTCATGATTCATGATTCGATTCATGATTCATGATTCAATTCATGATTCATGATTCATTATTTAATTCATGATTCATGATTCGATTCATGATTCATGATTCAATTCATGATTCATGATTCATGATTCAATTCATGATTATTGATTCATGATTCATGATTCAATTCATGATTCATGATTCATTATTTAATTCATGATTTATGATTTATGATTCAATTTATGATTCAATTCATGATTCATGATTCATGATTCGATTCATGATTCATGATTCAATTCATGATTTATTATTTATGATTCAATTTATGATTCAATTCATGATTCATGATTCAATTCATGATTCATGATTCAGGATTCGATTCATTAATCATGATTCAATTCATGATTCATGATTCATGATTCATGATTCAATTCATGAATTATGATTCGATTCATGATTCATGATTCAATTCATGATTCATGATTTATGATTCAATTCATGATTCAATTCATGATTCATTTTATGATTCATGATTCGATTCATGATTCGATTCATGATTCATGATTCATGATTCGATTCATGATTCATGATTCATGATTCATGATTCAATTCATGATTCATGATTCATGATTCGATTCATGATTCATGATTCATGATTCAATTCATGATTCATGATTCGATTCATGATTTATAATTCATGATTCATGATTCAATTCATGATTTATGATTTAAGATTCAATTTATGATTCAATTCATAATTTAAATCATGATTCATGATTCATGATTCGATTCATGATTCATGATTCATGACTCAATTCATGATTCATGATTCGATTCATGATTCATGATTCGATTCATAATTCATGATTCATGATTCGATTCATGATTTATGATTCATGATTCAATTCATGATTCATGATTCGATTTATAATTCATGATTCATGATTCAATTTATGATTCATGATTCATGATTCAATTCATGATTCATGATTCGATTCATAATTCATGATTCATGATTCGATTCATGATTTATGATTCATGATTCAATTCATGATTCATGATTCGATTTATAATTCATGATTCATGATTCGATTCATGATTTATGATTCATGATTCAATTCATGATTCATGATTTATGATTCAATTCATGATTCAATTCATTATTCATGATTCAATTCATGATTCATGATTCATGATTCAATTCATAATTCATGATTCAATTCATGATTCATGATTCATGATTCAATTCATGATTCATGATTCATGATTCAATTCATGATTCATGATTCAATTCATGATTCATGATTCGATTCATGATTCATGATTCATGATTCATGATTCATGATTTATGATTCAATTCATGATTCATGATTCGATTCATGATTCATGATTCAATTCATCATTCATGATTTATGATTAAATTCATGATTCAATTCATGATTCATTTCATGATTCATGATTTGATTCATGATTCATTTCATGATTCATGATTCGATTCATGATTCATGATTCATGATTCATTATTCATGATTCATGATTCAATTCATGATTCATGATTCATGATTCGATTCATGATTCATAATTCATGATTCATGATTTATGATTCAATTCATGATTTATGATTTATGATTCAATTTATGATTCAATTCATGATTCATGATTCAATTCATGATTCATGATTCATGATTCGATTCATGATTCATGATTCAATTCATGATTCATGATTCATTATTTAATTCATGATTCATGATTCGATTCATGATTCATGATTCAATTCATGATTCATGATTCATGATTCAATTCATGATTATTGATTCATGATTAATGATTCAATTCATGATTCATGATTCATTATTTAATTCATGATTTATGATTTATGATTCAATTTATGATTCAATTCATGATTCATGATTTGATTCATGATTCATGATTCAATTTATGATTTATTATTTATGATTCAATTTATGATTCAATTCATGATTCATGATTCAATTCATGATTCATGATTCAGGATTCGATTCATGATTCATGATTCAATTCATGATTCATGATTCATGATTCATGATTCATGATTCAATTCATGATTCATGATTCAATTCATGATTCATGATTCGATTCATGATTCATGATTCATGATTCATGATTCAATTCATGAATTATGATTCGAATCATGATTCATGATTCAATTCATGATTCATGATTTATGATTCAATTCATGATTCAAATCATGATTCATTTCATGATTCATGATTCGATTCATAATTCATGATCCATGATTCGATTCATGATTTATGATTCATGATTCAATTCATGATTCATCATTCGATTTATGATTCATGATTCAATTCATGATTCATGATTTATAATTCAATTCATGATTCAATTCATGATTCATGATTCAATTCATGATTCGAGATTCATGATTCGATTCATGATTCATGATTCATGATTCGATTCATGATTCATGATTCGATTCATGATTCATGATTCATAATTTATGATTCGATTCATGATTCATGATTCATGATTCATGATTCAATTCATGATTCATGATTCAATTCATGATTCATGATTCGATTCATGATTCATGATTTATGATTCAATTCATGATTCATGATTCGATTTATGATTCATGATTCAATTCATGATTTATGATACAATTTATGATTCAATTCATGATTCATGATTCAATTCATGATTCATGATTCGATTCATGATTCATGATTCAATTCATGATTCATGATTCATTATTTAAATAATGATTTATGATTTAATTCATGATTTATTATTTATGATTCAATTCATGATTTATTATTTATGATTCAATTTATGATTCAATTCATGATTCATGATTCAATTCATGATTCATGATTCAGGATTCGATTCATGATTCATGATTCAATTCATGATTCATGATTCATGATTCAATTCATGATTCATGATTCATGATTCATGATTCAATTCATGATTTATGATTCAATTCATGATTCATTTCATGATTCATTTTATGATTCATGATTCGATTCATGATTCGATTCATGATTCATGATTCATGATTCGATTCATGATTCATGATTCATGATTCATGATTCATGATTCAATTCATGATTCATGATTCATGATTCGATTCATGATTCATGATTCATGATTCAATTCATGATTCATGATTCGATTCATGATTCATAATTCATGATTCATGATTCATGATTCAATTCATGATTTATGATTTATGATTCAATTTATGATTCAATTCATAATTTAAATCATGATTCATGATTCATGATTCGATTCATGATTCATGATTCATGATTCAATTCATGATTCATGATTCGATTCATGATTCAATTCATGATTCATGATTCATGATTCAATTCATGATTCATGATTCGATTTATAATTCATGATTCATGATTCGATTCATGATTTATGATTCATGATTCAATTCATGATTCATGATTCGATTCATAATTCATGATTCATGATTCGATTCATGATTTATGATTCATGATTCAATTCATGATTCATGATTTATGATTCGATTCATGATTTATGATTCATGATTCAATTCATGATTCATGATTCGATTCATAATTCATGATTCATGATTCGATTCATGATTTATGATTCATGATTCAATTCATGATTCATGATTTATGATTCAATTCATGATTCAATTCATTATTCATGATTCAATTCATGATTCGAGATTCATGATTCGATTCATGATTCATGATTCATGATTCGATTCATGATTAATGATTCATAATTTATGATTCGATTCATGATTCATGATTCATGATTCATGATTCAATTCATGATTCATGATTCAATTCATGATTCATGATTCAATTCATGATTCATGATTCATGATTCAATTCATGATTCATGATTCGATTCATGATTCATTAATTAATTCATGATTTATGATTTATGATTTAATTTATGATTCAATTCATGATTCATGATTCATGATTCAATTCATGATTTATTATTTATGATTCAATTTATGATTCAATTCATGATTCATGATTCAATTCATGATTCGTGATTCAGGATTCGATTCATGATTCATGATTCAATTCATGATTCATGATTCATGATTCATGATTCGATTCATGATTCATGATTCAATTCATGATTCATGATTCATGATTCATGATTTATGATTCAATTCATAATTCATGATTCGATTCATGATTCATGATTCAATTCATGATTCATGATTTATGATTAAATTCATGATTCAATTCATGATTCATGATTTGATTCATGATTCATGATTCATTTCATGATTCATGATTCGATTCATGATTCATGATTCATGATTCATTATTCATGATTCATGATTCAATTCATGATTCATGATTCATGATTCGATTCATGATTCATAATTCATGATTCATGATTTATGATTCAATTCATGATTTATGATTCAATTCATGATTTATGATTTATGATTCAATTTATGATTCAATTCAGGATTCATGATTCAATTCATGATTCATGATTCGATTCATGATTCATGATTCAATTCATGATTCATGATTCATTATTTAATTCATGATTCATGATTCGATTCATGATTCATGATTCAATTCATGATTCATGATTCATGATT
Organism: Mixophyes fleayi; assembly: GCF_038048845.1. Lineage (NCBI taxonomy): Eukaryota > Metazoa > Chordata > Amphibia > Anura > Limnodynastidae > Mixophyes > Mixophyes fleayi. The sequence goes on from NW_027446017.1 coordinate 82,223, forward strand.
CAATTCATGATTATTGATTCATGATTCATGATTCAATTCATGATTCATGATTCATTATTTAATTCATGATTTATGATTTATGATTCAATTTATGATTCAATTCATGATTCATGATTCATGATTCGATTCATGATTCATGATTCAATTCATGATTTATTATTTATGATTCAATTTATGATTCAATTCATGATTCATGATTCAATTCATGATTCATGATTCAGGATTTGATTCATGATTCATGATTCAATTCATGATTCATGATTCATGATTCATTATTCATGATTCATGATTCAATTCATGAATTATGATTCGATTCATGATTCATGATTCAATTCATGATTCATGATTTATGATTCAATTCATGATTCAATTCATGATTCATTTTACGATTCATGATTCGATTCATGATTCGATTCATGATTCATGATTCATGATTCGATTCATGATTCATGATTCATGATTCATGATTCATGATTCAATTCATGATTCATGATTCATGATTCGATTCATGATTCATGATTCATGATTCAATTCATGATTCATGATTCGATTCATGATTCATAATTCATGATTCATGATTCATGATTCAATTCATGATTTATGATTTATGATTCAATTTATGATTCAATTCATAATTTAAATCATGATTCATGATTCATGATTCGATTCATGATTCATGATTCAATTCATGATTCATGATTCATGATTCAATTCATGATTATTGATTCATGATTCATGATTCAATTCATGATTCATGATTCATTATTTAATTCATGATTTATGATTTATGATTCAATTTATGATTCAATTCATGACTCATGATTCATGATTCGATTCATGATTCATGATTCAATTCATGATTTATTATTTATGATTCAATTTATGATTCAATTCATGATTCATGATTCAATTCATGATTCATGATTCGATTCATAATTCATGATTCATGATTCGATTCATGATTTATGATTCATGATTCAATTCATGATTCATGATTTATGATTCAATTCATGATTCAATTCATTATTCATGATTCAATTCATGATTCGAGATTCATGATTCAATTCATGATTCATGATTCGATTCATAATTCATGATTCATGATTCGATTCATGATTTATGATTCATGATTCAATTCATGATTTATGATTTATGATTCAATTTATGATTCAATTCATGATTCATGATTCAATTCATGATTCATGATTCATGATTCGATTCATGATTCATGATTCAATTCATGATTCATGATTCATTATTTAATTCATGATTCATGATTCGATTCATGATTCATGATTCAATTCATGATTCATGATTCATGATTCAATTCATGATTATTGATTCATGATTCATGATTCAATTCATGATTCATGATTCATTATTTAATTCATGATTTATGATTTATGATTCAATTTATGATTCAATTCATGACTCATGATTCATGATTCGATTCATGATTCATGATTCAATTCATGATTTATTATTTATGATTCAATTTATGATTCAATTCATGATTCATGATTCAATTCATGATTCATGATTTATGATTCAATTCATGATTCAATTCATGATTCATTTTATGATTCATGATTCGATTCATGATTCGATTCATGATTCATGATTCATGATTCGATTCATGATTCATGATTCATGATTCAATTCATGATTCATGATTCATGATTCGATTCATGATTCATGATTCATGATTCGATTCATGATTCATGATTCATGATTCAATTCATGATTCATGATTCGATTCATGATTCATGATTCGATTCATAATTCATGATTCATGATTCGATTCATGATTTATGATTCATGATTCAATTCATGATTCATGATTCGATTTATAATTCATGATTCATGATTCAATTTATGATTCATGATTCATGATTCAATTCATGATTCATGATTCATGATTCAATTCATGATTCATGATTCGATTTATAATTCATGATTCATGATTCAATTTATGATTCATGATTCATGATTCAATTCATGATTCATGATTCATGATTCGATTCATGATTCATGATTCATGATTCAATTCATGATTCATGATTCGATTCATGATTTATAATTCATGATTCATGATTCATGATTCAATTCATGATTTATGATTTAAGATTCAATTTATGATTCAATTCATAATTTAAATCATGATTCATGATTCATGATTCGATTCATGATTCATGATTCATGATTCAATTCATGATTCATGATTCGATTCATGATTCATGATTCATGATTCAATTTATGATTCATGATTCATGATTCAATTCATGATTCATGATTCGATTCATAATTCATGATTCATGATTCGATTCATGATTTATGATTCATGATTCAATTCATGATTCATGATTCGATTTATAATTCATGATTCATGATTCGATTCATGATTTATGATTCATGATTCAATTCATGATTCATGATTTATGACTTAATTCATGATTCAATTCATTATTCATGATTCAATTCATGATTCATGATTCAGGATTCGATTCATGATTCATGATTCAATTCATGATTCATGATTCATGATTCAATTCATGATTCATGATTCATGATTCATGATTCAATTCATGATTCATGATTCAATTCATGATTCATGATTCGATTCATGATTCATGATTCATGATTCATGATTACTGATTTATGATTCAATTCATGATTCATGATTCGATTCATGATTCATGATTCAATTCATCATTCATGATTCATGATTCGATTCATGATTCATAATTCATGATTCATGATTTATGATTCAATTCATGATTTATGATTTATGATTCAATTTATGATTCAATTCATGATTCATGATTCAATTCATGATTCATGATTCATGATTCGATTCATGATTCATGATTCAATTCATGATTCATGATTCATTATTTAATTCATGATTCATGATTCGATTCATGATTCATGATTCAATTCATGATTCATGATTCATGATTCAATTCATGATTATTGATTCATGATTCATGATTCAATTCATGATTCATGATTCATTATTTAATTCATGATTTATGATTTATGATTCAATTTATGATTCAATTCATGATTCATGATTCATGATTCAATTCATGATTCATGATTCAATTCATGATTTATTATTTATGATTCAATTTATGATTCAATTCATGATTCATGATTCAATTCATGATTCATGATTCAGGATTCGATTCATTAATCATGATTCAATTCATGATTCATGATTCATGATTCATGATTCAATTCATGAATTATGATTCGATTCATGATTCATGATTCAATTCATGATTCATGATTTATGATTCAATTCATGATTCAATTCATGATTCATTTTATGATTCATGATTCGATTCATGATTCGATTCATGATTCATGATTCATGATTCGATTCATGATTCATGATTCATGATTCATGATTCAATTCATGATTCATGATTCATGATTCGATTCATGATTCATGATTCATGATTCAATTCATGATTCATGATTCGATTCATGATTTATAATTCATGATTCATGATTCAATTCATGATTTATGATTTAAGATTCAATTTATGATTCAATTCATAATTTAAATCATGATTCATGATTCATGATTCGATTCATGATTCATGATTCATGATTCAATTCATGATTCATGATTCGATTCATGATTCATGATTCGATTCATAATTCATGATTCATGATTCGATTCATGATTTATGATTCATGATTCAATTCATGATTCATGATTCGATTTATAATTCATGATTCATGATTCAATTTATGATTCATGATTCATGATTCAATTCATGATTCATGATTCGATTCATAATTCATGATTCATGATTCGATTCATGATTTATGATTCATGATTCAATTCATGATTCATGATTCGATTTATAATTCATGATTCATGATTCGATTCATGATTTATGATTCATGATTCAATTCATGATTCATGATTTATGATTCAATTCATGATTCAATTCATTATTCATGATTCAATTCATGATTCATGATTCATGATTCAATTCATAATTCATGATTCAATTCATGATTCATGATTCATGATTCAATTCATGATTCATGATTCATGATTCAATTCATGATTCATGATTCAATTCATGATTCATGATTCGATTCATGATTCATGATTCATGATTTATGATTCAATTCATGATTCATGATTCGATTCATGATTCATGATTCAATTCATCATTCATGATTTATGATTAAATTCATGATTCAATTCATGATTCATTTCATGATTCATGATTTGATTCATGATTCATTTCATGATTCATGATTCGATTCATGATTCATGATTCATGATTCATTATTCATGATTCATGATTCAATTCATGATTCATGATTCATGATTCGATTCATGATTCATAATTCATGATTCATGATTTATGATTCAATTCATGATTTATGATTTATGATTCAATTTATGATTCAATTCATGATTCATGATTCAATTCATGATTCATGATTCATGATTCGATTCATGATTCATGATTCAATTCATGATTCATGATTCATTATTTAATTCATGATTCATGATTCGATTCATGATTCATGATTCAATTCATGATTCATGATTCATGATTCAATTCATGATTATTGATTCATGATTAATGATTCAATTCATGATTCATGATTCATTATTTAATTCATGATTTATGATTTATGATTCAATTTATGATTCAATTCATGATTCATGATTTGATTCATGATTCATGATTCAATTTATGATTTATTATTTATGATTCAATTTATGATTCAATTCATGATTCATGATTCAATTCATGATTCATGATTCAGGATTCGATTCATGATTCATGATTCAATTCATGATTCATGATTCATGATTCATGATTCATGATTCAATTCATGATTCATGATTCAATTCATGATTCATGATTCGATTCATGATTCATGATTCATGATTCATGATTCAATTCATGAATTATGATTCGAATCATGATTCATGATTCAATTCATGATTCATGATTTATGATTCAATTCATGATTCAAATCATGATTCATTTCATGATTCATGATTCGATTCATAATTCATGATCCATGATTCGATTCATGATTTATGATTCATGATTCAATTCATGATTCATCATTCGATTTATGATTCATGATTCAATTCATGATTCATGATTTATAATTCAATTCATGATTCAATTCATGATTCATGATTCAATTCATGATTCGAGATTCATGATTCGATTCATGATTCATGATTCATGATTCGATTCATGATTCATGATTCGATTCATGATTCATGATTCATAATTTATGATTCGATTCATGATTCATGATTCATGATTCATGATTCAATTCATGATTCATGATTCAATTCATGATTCATGATTCGATTCATGATTCATGATTTATGATTCAATTCATGATTCATGATTCGATTTATGATTCATGATTCAATTCATGATTTATGATTTATGATACAATTTATGATTCAATTCATGATTCATGATTCAATTCATGATTCATGATTCGATTCATGATTCATGATTCAATTCATGATTCATGATTCATTATTTAAATAATGATTTATGATTTAATTCATGATTTATTATTTATGATTCAATTCATGATTTATTATTTATGATTCAATTTATGATTCAATTCATGATTCATGATTCAATTCATGATTCATGATTCAGGATTCGATTCATGATTCATGATTCAATTCATGATTCATGATTCATGATTCAATTCATGATTCATGATTCATGATTCATGATTCAATTCATGATTTATGATTCAATTCATGATTCATGATTCGATTCATGATTCATGATTTATGATTCAATTCATGATTCATTTCATGATTCATTTTATGATTCATGATTCGATTCATGATTCGATTTATGATTCATGATTCATGATTCGATTCATGATTCATGATTCATGATTCATGATTCATGATTCAATTCATGATTCATGATTCATGATTCGATTCATGATTCATGATTCATGATTCAATTCATGATTCATGATTCGATTCATGATTCATAATTCATGATTCATGATTCATGATTCAATTCATGATTTATGATTTATGATTCAATTTATGATTCAATTCATAATTTAAATCATGATTCATGATTCATGATTCGATTCATGATTCATGATTCATGATTCAATTCATGATTCATGATTCGATTCATGATTCAATTCATGATTCATGATTCATGATTCAATTCATGATTCATGATTCGATTTATAATTCATGATTCATGATTCGATTCATGATTTATGATTCATGATTCAATTCATGATTCATGATTCGATTCATAATTCATGATTCATGATTCGATTCATGATTTATGATTCATGATTCAATTCATGATTCATGATTTATGATTCGATTCATGATTTATGATTCATGATTCAATTCATGATTCATGATTCGATTCATAATTCATGATTCATGATTCGATTCATGATTTATGATTCATGATTCAATTCATGATTCATGATTTATGATTCAATTCATGATTCAATTCATTATTCATGATTCAATTCATGATTCGAGATTCATGATTCGATTCATGATTCATGATTCATGATTCGATTCATGATTAATGATTCATAATTTATGATTCGATTCATGATTCATGATTCATGATTCATGATTCAATTCATGATTCATGATTCAATTCATGATTCATGATTCAATTCATGATTCATGATTCATGATTCAATTCATGATTCATGATTCGATTCATGATTCATTAATTAATTCATGATTTATGATTTATGATTTAATTTATGATTCAATTCATGATTCATGATTCATGATTCAATTCAGGATTTATTATTTATGATTCAATTTATGATTCAATTCATGATTCATGATTCAATTCATGATTCGTGATTCAGGATTCGATTCATGATTCATGATTCAATTCATGATTCATGATTCATGATTCATGATTCGATTCATGATTCATGATTCAATTCATGATTCATGATTCATGATTCATGATTTATGATTCAATTCATAATTCATGATTCGATTCATGATTCATGATTCAATTCATGATTCATGATTTATGATTAAATTCATGATTCAATTCATGATTCATGATTTGATTCATGATTCATGATTCATTTCATGATTCATGATTCGATTCATGATTCATGATTCATGATTCATTATTCATGATTCATGATTCAATTCATGATTCATGATTCATGATTCGATTCATGATTCATAATTCATGATTCATGATTTATGATTCAATTCATGATTTATGATTCAATTCATGATTTATGATTTATGATTCAATTTATGATTCAATTCAGGATTCATGATTCAATTCATGATTCATGATTCGATTCATGATTCATGATTCAATTCATGATTCATGATTCATTATTTAATTCATGATTCATGATTCGATTCATGATTCATGATTCAATTCATGATTCATGATTCATGATTCAATTCATGATTATTGATTCATGATTCATGATTCAATTCATGATTCATGATTCATTATTTAATTCATGATTTATGATTTATGATTCAATTTATGATTCAATTCATGATTCATGATTCATGATTCGATTCATGATTCATGATTCAATTCATGATTTATTATTTATGATTCAATTTATGATTCAATTCATGATTCATGATTCAATTCATGATTCATGATTCAGGATTTGATTCATGATTCATGATTCAATTCATGATTCATGATTCATGATTCATTATTCATGATTCATGATTCAATTCATGAATTATGATTCGATTCATGATTCATGATTCAATTCATGATTCATGATTTATGATTCAATTCATGATTCAATTCATGATTCATTTTACGATTCATGATTCGATTCATGATTCGATTCATGATTCATGATTCATGATTCGATTCATGATTCATGATTCATGATTCATGATTCATGATTCAATTCATGATTCATGATTCATGATTCGATTCATGATTCATGATTCATGATTCAATTCATGATTCATGATTCGATTCATGATTCATAATTCATGATTCATGATTCATGATTCAATTCATGATTTATGATTTATGATTCAATTTATGATTCAATTCATAATTTAAATCATGATTCATGATTCATGATTCGATTCATGATTCATGATTCAATTCATGATTCATGATTCATGATTCGATTCATGATTCATGATTCATGATTCAATTCATGATTCATGATTCGATTCATGATTCATGATTCATGATTCATGATTCATAATTCATGATTCATGATTCGATTCATGATTTATGATTCATGATTCAATTCATGATTCATGATTCGATTCATAATTCATGATTCATGATTCGATTCATGATTTATGATTCATGATTCAATTCATGATTCATGATTTATGATTCAATTCATGATTCAATTCATTATTCATGATTCAATTCATGATTCGAGATTCATGATTCGATTAATGATTCATGATTCATAATTTATAATTCGATTCATGATTCATGATTCATGATTCAATTCATGATTCATGATTCAATTCATGATTCATGATTCAATTCATGATTCATGATTCGATTCATGATTCATGATTCATAATTTATAATTCGATTCATGATTCATGATTCATGATTCAATTCATGATTCATGATTCAATTCATGATTCATGATTCAATTCATGATTCATGATTCGATTCATGATTCAATTCATGATTCATGATTCGATTCATGATTCATGATTCGATTCATGATTCATGATTCAATTCATGATTTATGATTTATGATTCAATTTATGATTCAATTCATGATTAATGATTCAATTCATGATTCATGATTCTATTCATGATTCATGATTCAATTCATGATTCATTATTCATTAATTAATTCATGATTTATGATTTATGATTTAATTTATGATTCAATTCATGATTCATGATTCATGATTCAATTCATGATTTATTATTTATGATTCAATTTATGATTCAATTGATGATTCATGATTCATGATTCGATTCATGATTCATGATTCAATTCATGATTTATTATTTATGATTCAATTTATGATTCAATTCATGATTCATGATTCAATTCATGATTCATGATTCAGGATTCGATTCATGATTCATGATTCAATTCATGATTCATGATTCATGACTCAATTCATGATTAATGATTCATGATTCATGATTCAATTCATGATTCATGATTCAATTCATGATTCATGATTCGATTCATGATTCATGATTCATGATTCATGATTCATGATTTATGATTCAATTCATGATTCATGATTCGATTCATGATTCATGATTCAATTCATGATTCATGATTTATGATTAAATTCATGATTCAATTCATGATTCATTTCATGATTCATGATTTGATTCATGATTCATGTTTCATGATTCATTATTCATGATTCATGATTCAATTCATGATTCATGATTCATGATTCGATTCATGATTCATAATTCATGATTCATGATTTATGATTCAATTCATGATTTATGATTTATGATTCAATTTATGATTTAATTCATGATTCATGATTCAATTCATGATTCATGATTCATGATTCGATTCATGATTCATGATTCAATTCATGATTCATGATTCATTATTTAATTCATGATTCATGATTCGATTCATGATTCATGATTCAATTCATGATTCATGATTCATGATTCAATTCATGATTATTGATTCATGATTCATGATTCAATTCATGATTCATGATTCATTATTTAATTCATGATTTATGATTTATGATTCAATTTATGATTCAATTCATGATTCATGATTCATGATTCGATTCATGATTCATGATTCAATTCATGATTTATTATTTATGATTCAATTTATGATTCAGTTCATGATTCATGATTCAATTCATGATTCATGATTCAGGATTCGATTCATGATTCATGATTCAATTCATGATTCATGATTCATGATTCATGATTCATGATTCAATTCATGATTCATGATTCAATTCATGATTCATGATTCAATTCATAATTCATGATTCATGATTCATGATTCATGATTCAATTCATGAATTATGATTCGATTCATGATTCATGATTCAATTCATGATTCATGATTTATGATTTAATTCATGATTCAAATCATGATTCATTTCATGATTCATGATTCGATTCATAATTCATGATCCATGATTCGATTCATGATTTATGATTCATGATTCAATTCATGATTCATCATTCGATTTATGATTCATGATTCAATTCATTATTAATGATATATAATTCAATTCATGATTCAATTCATGATTCATGATTCAATTCATGATTCGAGATTCATGATTCAATTCATGATTCATGATTCGATTCATGATTCATGATTCGATTCATGATTCATGATTCATAATTTATGATTCGATTCATGATTCATGATCCATGATTCAATTCATGATTCATGATTCAGTTCATGATTCATGATTCGATTCATGATTCATGATTTATGATTCAATTCATGATTCATGATTCGATTCATGATTCATGATTCAATTCATGATTTATGATTTATGATTCAATTTATGATTCAATTCATGATTCATGATTCAATTCATGATTCATGATTCGATTCATGATTCATGATTCAATTCATGATTCATGATTCATTATTTAATTCATGATTTATGATTTATGATTCAATTTATGATTCAATTCATGATTCATGATTCATGATTCGATTCATGATTCATGATTCAATTCATGATTTATTATTTATGATTCAATTCATGATTTATTATTTATGATTCAATTTATGATTCAATTAATGATTCATGATTCAATTCATGATTCATGATTCAGGATTCGATTCATGATTCATGATTCAATTCATGATTCATGATTCATGATTCAATTCATGATTCATGATTCATGATTCAAATTATGATTCATGATTCATGATTCATGATTCATGATTCAATTCATGAATTATGATTCGATTCATGATTCATGATTCAATTCATGATTCAATGATTTATGATTCAATTCATGATTCAATTCATGATTCATTTTATGATTCATGATTCGATTCATGATTCATGATTCATGAATCGATTTATGATTCTTGAATCGATTCATGATTCATGATTCGATTCATGATTCATGATTCATGATTCATGATTCATGATTCATGATTCGATTCATGATTCATGATTCATGATTCGATTCATGATTCATGATTCAATTCATGATTCATGATTCGATTCATGATTCATAATTCATGATTCATGATTCAATTCATGATTTATGATTTATGATTCAATTTATGATTCAATTCATGATTCAATTCATGATTCATGATTCATGATTCGATTCATGATTTATGATTCATGATTGAATTCATGATTCATGATTGAATTCATGATTCATGATTCAATTCATGATTCATGATTCGATTCATAATTCATGATTCATGATTTGATTCATGATTTATGATTCATGATTCAATTCATGATTCATGATTCGATTCATAATTCATGATTCATGATTCGATTCATGATTTATGATTCATGATTCAATTCATGATTCATGATTTATGATTCAATTCATGATTCAATTCATTATTCATGATTGAATTCATGATTCGAGATTCATGATTCGATTCATGATTCATGATTCGATTCATGATTCATGATTCATAATTTATGATTCGATTCATGATTCATGATTCATGATTCATGATTCAATTCATGATTCATGATTCAACTCATGATTCATGATTCAATTCATGATTCATGATTCATGATTCATGATTCGCTTCATGATTCATGATTCATGATTCAATTCATGATTCATGATTTGATTCATGATTCATGATTCAATTCATGATTTATGATTCAATTTATGATTCAATTCATGATTCATGATTCAATTCATGATTCATGATTCGATTCATGATTCATGATTCAATTCATGATTCATTATTCATTATTTAATTCATGATTTATGATTTATGATTTAATTTATGATTCAATTCATGATTTATGATTCATGATTTAATTCATGATACATGATTCATGATTCAATTCATGATTCATGATTCATTATTCAATTCATGATTCATGATTCGATTCATAATTCATGATTCATGATTCGATTCATGATTCATGATTCGATTCCTAATTCATGATTCATGATTCGATTCATGATTTATGATTCATGATTCAATTCATGATTCATGATTTATGATTCAATTCATGATTCAATTCATTATTCATGATTCAATTCATGATTCGAGATTCATGATTCGATTCATGATTCATGATTCATGATTCGATTCATGATTCATGATTCGATTCATGATTCATGATTCATAATTTATGATTCGATTCATGATTCATGATTCATGATTCATGATTCAATTCATGATTCATGATTCAATTCATGATTCATGATTCAATTCATGATTCATGATTCGATTCATGATTCATGATTCATGATTCGATTCATGATTCATGATTCATGATTCAATTCATGATTCATGATTCGATTCATGATTCATGATTCAATTCATGATTTATGATTTATGATTCAATTTATGATTCAATTCATGATTAATGATTCAATTCATGATTCATGATTCTATTCATAATTCATGATTCAATTCATGATTCATTATTCATTATTTAATTCATGATTTATGATTTATGATTTAATTTATGATTCAATTCATGATTCATGATTCATGATTCGATTCATGATTCATGATTCAATTCATGATTTATTATTTATGATTCAATTTATGATTCAATTCATGATTCATGATTCAATTCATGATTCATGATTCAGGATTCGATTCATGATTCATGATTCAATTCATGATTTATGATTCAATTCATGATTTATGATTTATGATTCAATTTATGATTTAATTCATGATTCATGATTCAATTCATGATTCATGATTCATGATTCGATTCATGATTCATAATTCATGATTCATGATTTATGATTCAATTCATGATTTATGATTTATGATTCAATTTATGATTTAATTCATGATTCATGATTCAATTCATGATTCATGATTCATGATTCGATTCATGATTCATGATTCAATTCATGATTCATGATTCATTATTTAATTCATGATTCATGATTCGATTCATGATTCATGATTCAATTCATGATTCATGATTCATGATTCAATTCATGATTATTGATTCATGATTCATGATTCAATTCATGATTCATGATTCATTATTTAATTCATGATTTATGATTTATGATTCAATTTATGATTCAATTCATGATTCATGATTCATGATTCGATTCATGATTCATGATTCAATTCATGATTTATTATTTATGATTCAATTTATGATTCAGTTCATGATTCATGATTCAATTCATGATTCATGATTCAGGATTCGATTCATGATTCATGATTCAATTCATGATTCATGATTCATGATTCATGATTCATGATTCAATTCATGATTCATGATTCAATTCATGATTCATGATTCAATTCATAATTCATGATTCATGATTCATGATTCATGATTCAATTCATGAATTATGATTCGATTCATGATTCATGATTCAATTCATGATTCATGATTTATGATTTAATTCATGATTCAAATCATGATTCATTTCATGATTCATGATTCGATTCATAATTCATGATCCATGATTCGATTCATGATTTATGATTCATGATTCAATTCATGATTCATCATTCGATTTATGATTCATGATTCAATTCATTATTAATGATATATAATTCAATTCATGATTCAATTCATGATTCATGATTCAATTCATGATTCGAGATTCATGATTCAATTCATGATTCATGATTCGATTCATGATTCATGATTCGATTCATGATTCATGATTCATAATTTATGATTCGATTCATGATTCATGATCCATGATTCAATTCATGATTCATGATTCAGTTCATGATTCATGATTCGATTCATGATTCATGATTTATGATTCAATTCATGATTCATGATTCGATTCATGATTCATGATTCAATTCATGATTTATGATTTATGATTCAATTTATGATTCAATTCATGATTCATGATTCAATTCATGATTCATGATTCGATTCATGATTCATGATTCAATTCATGATTCATGATTCATTATTTAATTCATGATTTATGATTTATGATTCAATTTATGATTCAATTCATGATTCATGATTCATGATTCGATTCATGATTCATGATTCAATTCATGATTTATTATTTATGATTCAATTCATGATTTATTATTTATGATTCAATTTATGATTCAATTAATGATTCATGATTCAATTCATGATTCATGATTCAGGATTCGATTCATGATTCATGATTCAATTCATGATTCATGATTCATGATTCAATTCATGATTCATGATTCATGATTCAAATTATGATTCATGATTCGATTCATGATTCATGATTCATGATTCATGATTCATGATTCAATTCATGAATTATGATTCGATTCATGATTCATGATTCAATTCATGATTCAATGATTTATGATTCAATTCATGATTCAATTCATGATTCATTTTATGATTCATGATTCGATTCATGATTCATGATTCATGAATCGATTTATGATTCTTGAATCGATTCATGATTCATGATTCGATTCATGATTCATGATTCATGATTCATGATTCATGATTCATGATTCGATTCATGATTCATGATTCATGATTCGATTCATGATTCATGATTCAATTCATGATTCATGATTCGATTCATGATTCATAATTCATGATTCATGATTCAATTCATGATTTATGATTTATGATTCAATTTATGATTCAATTCATGATTCAATTCATGATTCATGATTCATGATTCTATTCATGATTTATGATTCATGATTGAATTCATGATTCATGATTGAATTCATGATTCATGATTCAATTCATGATTCATGATTCGATTCATAATTCATGATTCATGATTTGATTCATGATTTATGATTCATGATTCAATTCATGATTCATGATTCGATTCATAATTCATGATTCATGATTCGATTCATGATTTATGATTCATGATTCAATTCATGATTCATGATTTATGATTCAATTCATGATTCAATTCATTATTCATGATTGAATTCATGATTCGAGATTCATGATTCGATTCATGATTCATGATTCGATTCATGATTCATGATTCATAATTTATGATTCGATTCATGATTCATGATTCATGATTCATGATTCAATTCATGATTCATGATTCAACTCATGATTCATGATTCAATTCATGATTCATGATTCATGATTCATGATTCGCTTCATGATTCATGATTCATGATTCAATTCATGATTCATGATTTGATTCATGATTCATGATTCAATTCATGATTTATGATTCAATTTATGATTCAATTCATGATTCATGATTCAATTCATGATTCATGATTCGATTCATGATTCATGATTCAATTCATGATTCATTATTCATTATTTAATTCATGATTTATGATTTATGATTCAATTCATGATACATGATTCATGATTCAATTCATGATTCATGATTCATGATTCAATTCATGATTCATGATTCGATTCATAATTCATGATTCATGATTCGATTCATGATTCATGATTCGATTCATAATTCATGATTCATGATTCGATTCATGATTTATGATTCATGATTCAATTCATGATTCATGATTTATGATTCAATTCATGATTCAATTCATTATTCATGATTCAATTCATGATTCGAGATTCATGATTCGATTCATGATTCATGATTCATGATTCGATTCATGATTCATGATTCGATTCATGATTCATGATTCATAATTTATGATTCGATTCATGATTCATGATTCATGATTCATGATTCAATTCATGATTCATGATTCAATTCATGATTCATGATTCAATTCATGATTCATGATTCGATTCATGATTCATGATTCATGATTCGATTCATGATTCATGATTCATGATTCAATTCATGATTCATGATTCGATTCATGATTCATGATTCAATTCATGATTTATGATTTATGATTCAATTTATGATTCAATTCATGATTAATGATTCAATTCATGATTCATGATTCTATTCATAATTCATGATTCAATTCATGATTCATTATTCATTATTTAATTCATGATTTATGATTTATGATTTAATTTATGATTCAATTCATGATTCATGATTCATGATTCGATTCATGATTCATGATTCAATTCATGATTTATTATTTATGATTCAATTTATGATTCAATTCATGATTCATGATTCAATTCATGATTCATGATTCAGGATTCGATTCATGATTCATGATTCAATTCATGATTCATGATTCATGATTCAATTCATGATTCATGATTCATGATTCATGATTCAATTCATGATTCATGATTCAATTCATGATTCATGATTCAATTCATGATTCATGATTCATGATTCATGATTCATGATTTATGATTCAATTCATGATTCATGATTTATGATTCAATTCATGATTCAATTCATGATTCATGATTTATGATTAAATTCATGATTCATGATTCATGATTAAATTCATGATTCATGATTCATGATTCATGATTTATGATTCAATTCATGATTTATGATTTATGATTAAATTTATGATTCAATTCATGATTCATGATTCAATTCATGATACATGATTCATGATTCGATTCATGATTCATGATTCAATTCATGATTCATGATTCATTATTTAATTCATGATTCATGATTCGATTCATGATTCATGATTCAATTCATGATTCATGATTCATTATTTAATTCATGATTTATGATTCGATTCATGATTCATGATTCAATTCATGATTCATGATTCATTATTTAATTCATGATTTATGATTTATGATTCAATTTATGATTCAATTCATGATTCATGATTCATGATTCGATTCATGATTCATGATTCAATTCATGATTTATTATTTATGATTCAATTTATGATTCAGTTCATGATTCATGATTCAATTCATGATTCATGATTCAGGATTTGATTCATGATTCATGATTCAATTCATGATTCATGATTCATGATTCAATTCATGTTTCATGATTCAATTCATGATTCATGATTCAATTCATAATTCATGATTCATGATTCATGATTCATGATTCAATTCATGAATTATGATTCGATTCATGATTCATGATTCAATTCATGATTCATGATTTATGATTTAATTCATGATTCAAATCATGATTCATTTCATGATTCATGATTCGATTCATAATTCATGATCCATGATTCGATTCATGATTTATGATTCATGATTCAATTCATGATTCATCATTCGATTTATGATTCATGATTCAATTCATTATTAATGATATATAATTCAATTCATGATTCAATTCATGATTCATGATTCAATTCATGATTCGAGATTCATGATTCAATTCATGATTCATGACTCGATTCATGATTCATGATTCGATTCATGATTCATGATTCATAATTTATGATTCGATTCATGATTCATGATTCATGATTCAATTCATGATTCATGATTCAGTTCATGATTCATGATTCGATTCATGATTCATGATTTATGATTAAATTCATGATTCATGATTCGATTCATGATTCATGATTCAATTCATGATTTATGATTTATGATTCAATTTATGATTCAATTCATGATTCATGATTCAATTCATGATTCATGATTCGATTCATGATTCATGATTCAATTCATGATTCATGATTCATTATTTAATTCATGATTTATGATTTATGATTCAATTTATGATTCAATTCATGATTCATGATTCATGATTCATGATTCGATTCATGATTCATGATTCAATTCATGATTTATTATTTATGATTCAATTCATGATTTATTATTTATGATTCAATTTATGATTCAATTAATGATTCATGATTCAATTCATAATTCATGATTCAGGATTCGATTCATGATTCATGATTCAATTCATGATTCATGATTCATGATTCAATTCATGATTCATGATTCATGATTCAAATTATGATTCATGATTCGATTCATGATTCATGATTCATGATTCATGATTCATGATTCAATTCATGAATTATGATTCGATTCATGATTCATGATTCAATTCATGATTCAATGATTTATGATTCAATTCATGATTCAATTCATGATTCATTTTATGATTCATGATTCGATTCATGATTCATGATTCTTGAATCGATTCATGATTCATGATTCGATTCATGATTCATGATTCATGATTCATGATTCATGATTCATGATTCGATTCATGATTCATGATTCATGATTCGATTCATGATTCATGATTCAATTCATGATTCATGATTCGATTCATGATTCATAATTCATGATTCATGATTCAATTCATGATTTATGATTTATGATTCAATTTATGATTCAATTCATGATTCAATTCATGATTCATGATTCATGATTCGATTCATGATTTATGATTCATGATTGAATTCATGATTCATGATTGAATTCATGATTCATGATTCAATTCATGATTCATGATTCGATTCATAATTCATGATTCATGATTCGATTCATGATTTATGATTCATGATTCAATTCATGATTCATGATTCGATTCATAATTCATGATTCATGATTCGATTCATGATTTATGATTCATGATTCAATTCATGATTCATGATTTATGATTCAATTCATGATTCAATTCATTATTCATGATTGAATTCATGATTCGAGATTCATGATTCGATTCATGATTCATGATTCGATTCATGATTCATGATTCATAATTTATGATTCGATTCATGATTCATGATTCATGATTCATGATTCAATTCATGATTCATGATTCAATTCATGATTCATGATTCGATTCATGATTCATGATTCATGATTCATGATTCGCTTCATGATTCATGATTCATGATTCAATTCATGATTCATGATTTGATTCATGATTCATGATTCAATTCATGATTTATGATTTATGATTCAATTTATGATTCAATTCATGATTAATGATTCAATTCATGATTCATGATTCTATTCATGATTCATGATTCAATTCATGATTCATTATTCATTATTTAATTCATGATTTATGATTTATGATTTAATTTATGATTCAATTCATGATTAATGATTCATGATTCGATTCATGATTCATGATTCAATTCATGATTTATTATTTATGATTCAATTTATGATTCAATTCATGATTCATGATTCAATTCATGATTCATGATTCAGGATTCGATTCATGATTCATGATTCAATTCATGATTCATGATTCATGATTCAATTCATGATTCATGATTCATGATTCAATTCATGATTCATGATTCAATTCATGATTCATGATTCAATTCTTGATTCATGATTCATGATTCATGATTCATGATTTATGATTCAATTCATGATTCATGATTTATGATTAAATTCATGATTCAATTCATGATTCATGATTTATGATTAAATTCATGATTCATGATTCATGATTCATGATTCATAATTTATGATTCAATTCATGATTTATGATTTATGATTACATTTATGATTCAATTCATGATTCATGATTCAATTCATGATTCATGATTCGATTCATGATTCATGATTCAATTCATGATTCATGATTCATTATTTAATTCATGATTCATGATTCGATTCATGATACATGATTCAATTCATGATTCATGATTCATTATTTAATTCATGATTTATGATTTATGATTCAATTTATGATTCAATTCATGATTCATGATTCATGATTCGAATCATGATTCATGATTCAATTCATGATTTATTATTTATGATTCAATTTATGATTCAATTCATGATTCATGATTTAATTCATGATTCATGATTCAGGATTCGATTCATGATTCATGATTCAATTCATGATTCATGATTCTTGATTCATGATTCATGATTCATGATTCAATTCATGATTCATGATTATATTCATGATTCATGATTCGATTCATGATTCATGATTCATGATTCATGATTCATGATTCATGATTCAATTCATGATTCATGATTATATTCATGATTCATGATTCGATTCATGATTCAATATTCATGATTCATGATTCATGATTCAATTCATGATTCATGATTTATGATTCAATTCATGATTCAAATCATGATTCATTTCATGATTCATGATTCGATTCATAATTCATGATTCATGATTCGATTCATGATTTATGATTCATGATTCAATTCATGATTCATCATTCGATTTATGATTCATGATTTAATTCATGATTCATGATTTATAATTCAATTCATGATACAATTCATGATTCATGATTCAATTCATGATTCGAGATTCATGATTCGATTCATGATTCATGATTCATGATTCGATTCATGATTCATGATTCAATTCATGATTCATGATTCATAATTTATGATTCGATTCATGATTCGATTCATGATTCATGATTCAATTCATGATTCATGATTCATAATTTATGATTCGATTCATGATTCATGATTCATGATTCATGATTCAATTCATGATTCATGATTCAATTCATGATTCATGATTCGATTCATGATTCATGATTTATGATTCAATTCATGATTCATGATTCAATTCATGATTTATGATTTATGATTCAATTTATGATTCAATTCATGATTCATGATTCAATTCATGATTCATGATTTCGATTCATGATTCATGATTCAATTCATGATTCATGATTCATTATTTAAATCATGATTTATGATTTATGATTCAATTTATGATTCAATTCATGATTCATGATTCAATTCATGATTCATGATTCAGAATTCGATCCATGATTCATGATTAAATTCATGATTCATGATTCATGAATCAATTCATGATTCATGATTCATGATTCATGATTCAATTCATGATTCATGATTCAATTCATGATTCATGATTCATGATTCAATTCATGAATTATGATTCGATTCATGATTCATGATTCAATTCATGATTCATGATTTATGATTCAATTCGTGATTCAATTCATGATTCATTTTATGATTCATGATTCGATTCATGATTCATGAATCGATTTATGATTCATGATTCATGATTCAATTCATGATTCATTTTATGATTCATGATTCGATTCATGATTCATGAATCGATTATGATTCATGATTCATGATTCATGATTCATGATTCATGATTCGATTCATGATTCATGATTCATGATTCAATTCATGATTCATGATTCGATTCATGATTCATAATTCATGATTCATGATTCATGATTCAATTCATGATTTATGATTTATGATTCAATTTATGATTCAATTCATGATTCAATTCATGATTCATGATTCATGATTCGATTCATGATTCAATTCATGATTCATGATTCGATTCATGATTCATGATTCATGATTCATGATTCAATTCATGATTCATGATTCATGATTCAATTCATGATTCATGATTCGATTCATAATTCATGATTCATGATTCGATTCATGATTTATGATTCATGATTCAATTCATGATTCATGATTCGATTCATAATTCATGATTCATGATTCGATTCATGATTTATGATTCATGATTCAATTCATGATTCATGATTTATGATTCAATTCATGATTCAATTCATTATTCATGATTGAATTCATGATTCGAGATTCATGATTCGATTCATGATTCATGATTCGATTCATGATTCATGATCCATAATTTATGATTCGATTCATGATTCATGATTCATGATTCATGATTGAATTCATGATTCATGATTCAATTCATGATTCATGATTCGATTCATGATTCATGATTCATGATTCATGATTCGATTCATGATTCATGATTCATGATTCAATTCATGATTCAATATTCGATTCATGATTCATGATTCAATTCATGATTTATGATTCAATTTATGATTCAATTCATGATTCATGATTCAATTCATGATTCATGATTCGATTCATGATTCATGATTCAATTCATGATTCATTATTCATTATTTAATTCATGATTTATGATTTAATTTATGAATCAATTCATGATTTATGATTCATGATTCGATTCATGATTCATGATTCAATTCATGATTTATTATTTATGATTCAATTTATGATTGAATTCATGATTCATGATTCAATTCATGATTCATGATTCATGATTCGATTCATGATTCATGATTCAATTCATGATTCATCATTCAGGATTCGATTCATGGTTCATGATTCATGATTCAATTCATGATTCATGATTCAATTCATGATTCATGATTCGATTCATGATTCATGATTCATGATTCATGATTCATGATTTATGATTCAATTCATGATTCATGATTCCATTCATGATTCATGATTCGATTCATGATTCATGATTCAATTCATGATTCATGATTTATGATTAAATTCATGATTCAATTCATGATTCATTTCATGATTCATGATTTGATTCATGATTCATGATTCATGATTCGATTCATGATTCTTAATTCATGATTTATGATTCAATTCATGATTCATGATTCAATTAATGAATTATGATTCATGATTTGATTCATGATTCTTAATTCATGATTCATGATTTATGATTCAATTCATGATTTATGATTTATGATTCAATTTATGATTCAATTCATGATTCATGATTCAATTCATGATTAATGATTCAATTCATGATTCATGATTCATGATTCGATTCATGATTCATGATTCAATTCATGATTCATGATTCATTATTTAATTCATGATTCATGATTCGATTCATGATTCATGATTCAATTCATGATTCATGATTCATGATTCAATTCATGATTCATGATTCGATTCATGATTCATGATTCATGATTCATGATTCATGATTCAATTCATGATTCATGATTCATGATTCATGATTCATAATTCAATTGATGATTCATGATTTATGATTCAATTCATGATTCAATTCATGATTCAATTGATGATTCATGATTCAATTCATGATTCAATTGATGATTCATGATTCAATTCATGATTCACGATTCATGATTCGATTCATGATTCATGATTTAATTCATGATTCATGATTCATGATTCGATTCATGATTCATAATTCATGATTCATGATTTATGATTCAATTCATGATTTATGATTTATGATTCAATTTATGATTTAATTCATGATTCATGATTCAATTCATGATTCATGATTCATGATTCGATTCATGATTCATGATTCAATTCATGATTTATGATTCATTATTTAATTCATGATTCATGATTCGATTCATGATTCATGATTCAAATTATGATTCATGATTCATGATTCAATTCATGATTATTGATTCATGATTCATGATTCAATTCATGATTCATGATTCATTATTTAATTCATGATTTATGATTTATGATTCAATTTATGATTCAATTCATGATTCATGATTCGATTCATGATTCATGATTCAATTCATGATTTATTATTTATGATTCAATTTATGATTCAGTTCATGATTCATGATTCAATTCATGATTCATGATTCAGGATTCGATTCATGATTCATGATTCAATTCATGATTCATGATTCATGATTCATGATTCAATTCATGATTCATGATTCAATTCATGATTCATGATTCAATTCATAATTCATGATTCATGATTCATGATTCATGATTCAATTCATGAATTATGATTCGATTCATGATTCATGATTCAATTCATGATTCATGATTTATGATTTAATTCATGATTCAAATCATGATTCATTTCATGATTCATGATTCGATTCATAATTCATGATCCATGATTCGATTCATGATTTATGATTCATGATTCAATTCATGATTCATCATTCGATTTATGATTCATGATTCAATTCATTATTAATGATATATAATTCAATTCATGATTCAATTCATGATTCATGATTCAATTCATGATTA